>NW_003101658.1:55156-181047 GCF_000003855.2 Blastomyces gilchristii SLH14081 | reverse complement strand
GCGTGAATGCGCTGGCTGCTTCGGAGCTGTTTGAATTGCTGAGTATTTTGTAGTTTTTCGCTATCATTGAAGCTTGGTAGCTTCAGCAGATCTCTCAGCGGAATATATCTTATACTTAAATTCTTATTCTGCATAGGGGCTCTGATAATGTATATACTTCTGAAGAGATTGTGGGTCTATGTAAATATTTAATCTTCTGCTATAGATCTAAGATCTGATTTTCTCTATTCTTATTGATAATAATGATTATGTCAGTGAAGCTCTTCATAGTAAATACTTAATCTGCAGTAAATATCAATTGTTGTTTAACTTTCACCTCAGTCTGTCACTGTGTATGCAAGGCCTCAATCTTGTTTAGAATTCTTGTACATATACAGAGCTTCAATTCCAGTTCAGTGATTTCAGCTGCTTTTCTTACTGTTTTAAGTAAACTCTCTGAGAGGTTCTGCATATCTTTCAGTTCAGGTAGCAGAGAAGAATGTTATTCATATTAGCTAGAAGAGATATTTATTTCAGTGATTTCTTATTAATCATACAATGTCTATTGTTATATCACTATATCACTGTATTATTATATTACTATATCATTCTATCACTATATTATTATATGATTTCTGTTATCATTGTATAACTCTGGTGATGATCATCTCTCTCTTTTTATTTCTTTGAGTGAAGAGTGATCTTCTTTGAATCTGATTCACTGCTTCTATTTCTTTTCTCATATCTCATCTATTCACATACATGGCATTCATCTGAGTGTGAAGTTTTCTCTCATCAAGTGAAGCAGCATCAATCAGATGCTCTTTCACTTATCACTCTTTATACACTATCTTTTGAGATGTTCTAGGATCACACTGACATGATAACTACAAATCACTTCATAGATGAAATTATCACATTCTGGAGAAGCCTGTGCTTCTTATCAGTTTTTAGACATGCTATCAGATGTGATTCAAAGGTTGCTTAAGCCAGTGTATAATTACAGGTGTATGCTGGCTTCTTATATATTGTAATATCATATGCTAAATTAATTAGCGGCCGCTAGGGCCCCTTTACACTTGTACGCGTACGCTAGTAGTTCAGAAGCGGCCGCGTTATTATCCGACGGTCGTACGTTCTTCCGAATCACAGACTAGTCTAAACTCAGATTATGCATGATTTCATAAGACTGCTAACACTGTAAGAAATCATTGATACATCTGATGTGACAGACAATGATAATGAGCTTCAGAAGTAAATAACATCATGTCTTATTTCAGATACTGTTCAAAAGATTTATAATAATGAAGTTAAAAGTGTTTTCAGTACTGTAAATAATTTATTATCTCAAATGTCTGTTATTAATACACTTTCTGTGCATAGAACACATTTTCAGCAGTTGAGTGCTATTTTTGAAAATGAGAACACTATTGCAGAAACTATGAGAGTTTATAAGAAGATATTTAATGATTTTCTTGATTTATTAAGAGATTATACAGCATTTTCAACTCATCTCTTTTCAGTGTATGAAGATGCTTTGACTACAAAACTCATTTGATCAGTCAAGATAAAGTAGTTAAAATCTACAGATATCTTTGAATAGTACAACTGACTTTATTCTATTTCTGAATGATTTTATATTTAAATGAATCTACTCTTTATTATTATTCATACTTATGTTGAAGCTGAAGTCTCTGAGAAGACTCATCACTGTATTCAGTTCAATCTCACTTATTAAAACTGAAATTCTATGACTGCTGTCAATTCAAAATATCATCTTCTTAAGTCAGTAATTTCTCAGAGCTTTATATCTTGAAGTCTTGCTCTATTTTATACTATCATACAATATTGAGATTATTCAGTTAGCAATCTTAAGCACTCAGAAGATATCAATTCTATTATATAACAGCTTAGTTCTTCACAGTATCTTCAGCTTATTGAAGATGTATACATCAAAGTATTTACTCTTAATATCTGAAATGAAATCAACTCTCAAATCTCTCAGCTTACTTAAGATATTGAATTCTGTATCATGTGTCATCTTCTTCAAGAATATGAATTATTCATTTAAATACACTATACTATTAAGTATGATGATATTGAACTTCTTGAGTAGTTTATTCTATCTCTGATTATCTTCTTTCTTAATGCTAGTCAATATAATTATGTCACTGAGATGCTTTATTATTTTTGAATACTTCAATCTGTTAAAATCTCTTCTCTGTATTAAGTGATTATAACTGCAGATCTTATCAACTGATCTGAAAAACTCAGCTTCTTCAAAGCAATTGATCTAGATATGAAACATCTCAATGATAGCTGTAAGCTGAAGATGAAATACTATAAAAATTTAATAAAGAATATCTATCTTATATTTGATCAAGTCTGTCTATCAAATACATGAGTTTATCAGCTATAGCAGATTTTAGAGTCTATCTTTAAGCATTCACTTACTGAGAAATATACAAGTGCTATTACTAAGCTTGAGATATTCTCTACTGCTAGAAGTCTATTGAAGAATGATTATATCTCATCTTAAGATTTACTTTTACTACTAAAGAAATGTATATTTAACTTCTTAAATATACTTTTGATTGAAGTGAAAGATCTGAAGAAGAAGATTAAGCACTTTAATTAAGTATGAATTCAGCAGCAGTTGATTATAATGAACTTGAATTTAAATGATATGATTATTGATGCTGAAGTTGAGTCTTATTTTAAGAAATTCAATGATAATATAGAGTAAGATTCTATTTTCATTGAAAATACACTATCTTTATCTACTGTAAATAATCTATCTGATACTTTAAAAACAATTCTGAAGAAGAATAACTAAAATTGATGAATATACTGAAGCTTTACTTACTTTATCTTTCTTTAATATACAATGTTACATTTTCACTGATAAATATATTAATAATAGAACTTCTGCATTGTTCTGTCAACTTATGAGTCAATTAAATATCAAGATTTAAAATAAATATGACTAACATCTGACAAATTTTATTTTTGAGATATTATTTTTTAATATTAACTAATTTATATTTACAACTGATACTTGTAAAGAATATCTGTATAGAATCTTCAACATATTTATTCATATGAATTACTTATTTATTAGAGTTTTACTTGAAATCTTCTTCATAAAGCAGAGCAGTATAAATAAAATAAGAATCTAAATTATCAGAGCACTGCTTTCTAATGAAGAAGAAGATAATTTCTTTGACAGTAACTGATATAATTATGTTAGTGAGAATGTATCAGAATTCTTAAGCTTGTATTTAAAGATGCTATACCTGCTCTTGTATGCAATAACTTGATAGTAAGAATAAGAATTTCTGAACTTAGCTATCTGAGCTCTTCTCTTCTCAGAGTATACTCAACATTTCTTATTATTCTTTTGACAGACAGTACATCTATTCTTTTCCAGCAGCTGCTCACTCAGCTCTATCTTTATTAATCAGTTAATATAATCTCATACTCTCTGCTTCTGTAGAGAGAAGTAATGAAACTTCTTATAAAAGACTGATCATCATTTCTCTGATTTCTGAGGCTGATAGAATGATGAGCTCTTACTTATCATTCAATTTCAATCTCATCTTGACTGGCTTGTCAGCTGTGCCTGCTCTCAACAGATACAGCTGATGAACAGAGTGTTGAGAGAAAGAAGAATGTTATATGATATTATTAACAGTGACAGCAGCAGCAGAGAGGAGAGAGTGCTTAATATAAGAGACAGCTGAAAGAGCAGAAGAGATGAGCTCATCAGTACAGAGAGCAGAGAAGGTCATAATAACTCTGAGAAGAAGAAGAAAAAGCTAATATAATATATCAGTGATTGATTCTTTCTCTATCACATATATCTCATTCATATTCATATTACTTACTTAATTGATTTCAATGAAACTTCTTTCTCTGCAAAGAATAGAGAAGAGAAGAAGTCTGAGAAAGAGAGAGAAGAATAAGAGTAAGAGCTACTATATAATAATATTAGCTTCTTATTCTCTTATCATATTACACTCATTTAGAGGGAGCTTTTCACATCTATCTAAACAAGTTCAGCTCATCATCTTCATTCTTTAAAGAAGAGAGAGAAGTCTCAGACACTTTCTCACTCTCATTCTCACAGATAAGAGTGAGAGCAAGAATGAGAGCAGAGAGACAAGAGCAGGCACAGATGCAGATATGAGAAAAAGAACTAATTATCAGAGTTAGTATTTCATTTCATTCTTATTATACTTTTCATGCTGAATAGATATATACAGTGAATGATGAACTTCATCAGAGCAGAGTTATTCATATGAAATAGCTGCAGCAGCAGCAAGTATGTTCTTTTCACTGATAAGAAAGCAGAGTGAGTGCATTTACATTAATGTTGCAGAGAGAAGAAACATTATATTGATTTTTTTGAATTATAAAGAAGAAGAAAAGAAGAAGAGAAGAAGAGAAGAAGAGAAAGAAAGAAAAAAAAGATTTAAAAATGTCAGTATAGTATTATTCATTTCTTCTTTAATATAGTGAATTTATCTTCTCACTGATTAACTAATTTAATAGACTCAGAAGTTCACACAATTTCAAAGAAATTCACAGATGTTTACAAAAGATCAGTGAAGTTAAAAAAAGATCAAAGATCTTATTGTCTTACAGTATTATCTTATAGTATCAATTCTCTTAAAGATCTTATCATCTTGCAGTATCAATTCTCTCAAAGATCTCATTGTCTTACAGTATCAATTCTCTCAAAGATCTCATCATCTTACAGCATCAATTTTCTCAAAGATCTCATTATCTTGCAGTATCAATTTTCTCAAAGATCTCATCATCTTATAACTGTATAATGATCAGTATTTTCTTATTCTCATTCTTTACTAGTAATGAGAAGCTTTACATACTCTTCAAGCTATATACTGTTTTTCTCAATCTCATTAATTCAGAAGTTCATAAGAGACAGAGAACATGATAATTATAAAATTTAATAATACTTTTTTAATTGATCTCATATCATCTGTGAATGCTATACTTCTTTTCTTATTCAATGCAGTTACACTTGAACTGCTTTCAGACTACAGTCTTGAGTATATGAACTGCTAGAGTAAGATGCTATTTGAAGCTTATTAAGCTTAGAAGAAAATCTTTGACAGTTGTTAAGTCAGTTATATAAGCTATATTTACTTTTTGAAGTGAAGTTCATATCTTTAAGATATCAAGATTTAAGTGAGAAAACAATCTCATTATTCTACAGTATCTGAGTTCACACATTGATTATCTTTAAAAGATAGTTTCAGATTAGAAAGAAGCTGAGGTTTCATAATTATTATAGACTCAGAAATCTTTAAGTTATAGTTATTAAGAACTTTATCAGTTATGTGAGCAAGATTGAGTTTTAACTCTTCAACTGCTTTGTAATATTCAATCAGATGTATAATAGCAAATTTGATCATTAACACAGTTTACAGCTTATTAAGCTTAAAAGAAAATCTTTGATAATCACACAGTAGAATTGAAAGAATAGTATCTCATTGATCATTTAAAATAAAGAAAAAAATAAAAAGGAAAAGAAAGAAGATATTAAGAGAAATAAAAATAAAAATAAAAATAAAAATAAAAGTAAAAGTAAAAGTAAAAACAGTAACAGTAATAGAATACAAAGCTATTTCTTAATAATTCTCTTATCAATCTTACAGTTAACAGAATTCACTGAGTATAAAGAAAAACTCATTAACAACTTCTCATTGAAAAAACAGCTTATATTATACAAGTTAATATTGTGATCTATACTGATAACAATCTGAAGATCTTCTTCAATAAATGATTTCAGTATATAATCATGATAGAACCTGATCAATCAGTTATTTATCATCAGTATACTCTGCAACTTCTTTATAATATAATAATAATTATTATTATCTTCTTACTTATAATACATTATCTTCTATAATCTTTTAATATAATATTTCACAATGATATAAGACTCTCTGAAGATCTATAATAATATCTATTAATATCTAAGCTTTCTCTAGAAATATAGTGAACATACAGTATAGTATATTAAATTATAAAAATGATAATTATTACATGTCTTTCTAACATCAGAAACAATACATTTATACAACAGCTCAAATTCAGTTATATAAAGATAGTATGTATAGATCTTCTCAGACTTTGTTATATAGTAAGTATTATAATGAGTTTTGAGAACAGTGAACTTAAGCTTATGAGTAGATATTATTATTTGACTAAATCATTTAGTTAGAGATTGATTTATACATTATCTATAATTAAGATTTAACTTACTTTCATTGTATTAAAGAACAGACAGGTGAGTGAAGCAGTAGAAGCAGCAGCAGAGACAGTGACAGATGATGTGATAGAGAGATTTTCACATTGATAAGTAAGTAGATTATTACTGATTGAAAGAAAGATAAAGAAAATGAAGTAAGAAGCTCATATTTATACTTATAATATAAATAAATAATATATAAGTAAGTTAATAATGTCTAGATAAGTATATTTTTATTCATTTTTATAACTCTATAATTCATGATTAATTCAGAAGTTAGTAGAAGTTATTAGAAATTATAAGAAGTTTACAGAAGATTTATTATAGAAAATATCTAACTACTTAATAGTGTTATTTTCTATAGAGAAGTTGTCTCTTTCTCTGTGAGAAGAAGTTTAAACACAGTTAAAATAAGATATCTTTATAAATATAATATCTGTGTTTATATTTTTTTTATTAAATAATGTTTATTTGCAGAGAATTTGAATATCAATACTATTATTATTACTTTATCACTTGAATGAAGTATGAACTTGAGCAGTTATAGATATATGAACTTGTGAACTTGAAGAAGAATGAACTCAGAGACTTGAAGAAGAAGTGAACTGCAGAGTAGTGAAAGCACTGATAATAGATATGATTAGAGTAGTAGAGACTTCAGCAGCAGTAACAGCAGCTGAAAGAGCTGTAGAGATCTTAGTGAAAATCTTATTAAGTTACTATACTCTTTTTACTGTGTATTGAGCAGTTATTCAGGTCAGATTATTATCTTTTATATATTATATAGCTGTGAGCTGCTGAGCTGCTGTTATTTCACTAATTAAATCACTACTTAATATTTCAGTAGATACTGCTATCTCTGCTACTCTCTTCCTGTTTCTGATTGTCTGATATTAATGTCTTTCTATGAGAATAGCTTTATACACTTTATTTACAGCTGTAATTTGACTTGATAGAAAGCTGTGAAGCTAATCTTCAAATTCATCTCAATAGCTTCAAGTCTGAAGAAGACTGACAGCATTATATAATTCATTTCAATTGAATTGAAAGATAGATATCTTCTGATGAAAAAGAGCAGCTATCTATCACTGATATTGAGTAGATATAAATCATGAAGCTGATACTGAAAAGTCGCAATTATGATAATACTATTTCTCTGTATATTTAATACATTAGTTCTTAAGTTCTGACAGCAGAATAATACTATAACTATTATCTCAAGATATCTTGATGATATTTATAGTAAATAACTGTTTAAATACAGATATACATGTAACATAGCGGAATCAAAGCAGTGGCTAGTCAGCGGCATCACGTAGAGATAGTTGTTTGAGAAGCTATATAAGTAAGCTTGACTATCTTACTTGAATAGCAAGCTCATAGACTACAGAGTTATTGTAAGAATATCACAGATATAATACTTAGTATACTAAGAAGATTGTATAAGACATACAGTAACTCTTGTATATATTTCAGTAAAAGAAAAACAAATCACTGACTTCTTTGATAAAGAGTCAGTATCTAGCTATTCTATATAGATAATGAATGAATATTCTTCTCTCATTTCATAAGTAAGAATAGCTGAAGTGATATCTCAGCAGTATCTCACTGTTAAGAAAGAGTAATCTGCTGATCTTATATAGAAGCAGAGTTCTTATATTTATTAATTAAATCTTTCTATAATATATCTGAATGATGTTATAAAGTGATTAAAAATCAGTTCAGATGAGATGAAATCATCTGCATGAAAGCAATGAGTTATGTGAAACTGTAATAAGACTTTAATATAGCTGAGAGTATGATAATACTCTTCTCTTTAAGAGTATAGTCTCTATACTCTTAAGATTACTGAATTAGAAATTATCTTTGTTGTATAGCAATAGTTATCAATCAATTTGACAGCATATATACTATATGTGATATAAAGAAATAGATAAGTCTTTCTGCTGACTGTATAGATCTTTCTTTTCTCATCTTCATTTAAATTAAACACATGATAAGTGAGTTTCTTATATATCAATTTAAAATATGAAAAATGTAGTTAATAAGTGACTTACAGATCTCTCAATATATTTTATTCTATATATAAAATTCTCTGTAAAAGTGATATATTTTAGAGACAAAGCTAACAGTAGTGACAGAATTTTTTTCAAAAAGATCTCTCTTCTTTATAACACATTTTTCTTCCTCTCTCTCATCTGTAATAGTGAGTGCATAGAAGCATCATTCTTGAGAGATAATAAAAAGCTTATTCTGATATTTTCTAGTGAGTAACAAACATTTTTGTGATGCGGCTGTGGTCTTTATAACTGCTAAGAAAGCCAGGTTGAAGGCAGAGACAGCAGTATCAATGAGCTGCAGAAGTACTACTTTCATTATCATATCTTCTTCTTCTTCTGCATCTCTTGCAGCTGTGATGATAGTCACTATATCTTGTAGTAAGATGTCATTCCTTCTGCTGATCAGTTTATCTGTGTTCAGTTCTTTCTCTACTCTCTTTATCACTGTTGTAACACTGCCTCTCTCTTAAATCAATACAGTGATATATAATCTCATGTAATCATTCAGAGAGAACTCTGAGAAGAGCTTAGTTTCAGAAACAGTGACTTTAAGAAGCTTAATTTATAGTTCTTCTCTCATAGCACATCTGAGCTCTGCTTGAAATACTGCTAAGTTGAGTTCATAGAATTCTGCAGTTTCTTTATCTTCTCTCTGTGAGAAGGCTTCAGTGTGATCTCTGATCAGTACTGTCACTTATCTGTGCTATACTAAGCAGCTGAAGAAGAGAGAGATCTTATATATCTATCTCTTCTTTCACTCTTATTATTTTCATTATATCTGTAACAATGACTTCTATCTCTCTGTAAGTATTATCTACTCTATAAGAAGATATTATATCAGCTCTGATAAGAAGTTCAGATGTCTAAGCAGTACAGAGTAAGAATCTTAGAGCTTCAAGTATTAACAGATTCTATCAAGACTGAGAAGATCTCTCTTACTCATCTATAAAAGAAGATGAAAGTATAAGTCTCTGAGATGAAAAAACATCTCAGAATAACTGATCTTAAGAAGAGATTAACTAGCACTGCTGTTAAAAGTATCACAGAGATTAATCACTGATTAAAGAGAATCTCACTTCAATTGAAGTAGATAACTGAGATACTTTGTAAATTAATAAGTTAATACTTTAAGTATCTCTTATACTCTTCTACAGCATGCTTCTCTGTGATACTACAGTATTAATCTCTCAGCAGATAAAGATATCAGTGTCAGAGACTTTAACAGTAAAGAATGAGTTTAATGAGAATGTGATTATTAATGAGTAGACTCTGAAGTTTCTTCTTTTTACTTTTTCAGTAAGCTGCAGTTCTATCAGAATAGTAGCAGCTCACAGATTAATAATATTAATCTTTTTATTAGTTTTTAATATCTCTTTTCTCTAATCACTTCAGGAATTTTACACTTGTGTAGTCTCATTAAACTTCTAAAAAATTCTTTGAGAGAAAATAGAAGAAGAGTGTTACAAAGTCTATAAGATACTGACTCATTACTGTGAGATTATCTCTAAAAAACTCTTTGAGAAAAATGAGAAGTCTTAAGCAGTATTTCTTACTCAATATCTCTAGTATGTAACAGAGCAGTCTCTACTAGTCATCTTATAGCTTACAATCTCTTTCTCAGCATTTTTCAAATGCTCAAGCAGTTTTCATGAATTCTCTGATAATGTAATGTGGCGGAACCGAAGCGGTGACTAGTCAGCGGTGTCATATAGAGATAGTTGTTTAAGAAGCTGTATGAGTGAGCTTGACTATCTTGCTTAAATAGTGAGCTTGTAGGCTACAGAGTTATTGCAAGAATATCACAGATATGATACTTAGTATACTAAGAAGATTGTATAAGACATGCAGTAACTCTCATATATATTTCAGTAGAAGAAAAATGAATCACTGACTTCTTTTATAAGAAGTCAGTATCTAGCTATTCTATATAGATAATGAATAAATATCTTCTCTCATTTCATAAGTAAGAATAGCTGAAGTGATATCTCAGCAGCATCTTACTGTTAAGAAAAAGTAATCTGCTGATCTTGTATAAAAGTGAGATTCTTATATCTATTAATCAGATCTTTCTATAATATATTTAAATAATATTATAGAGTGATTGAAAATCAGTTTAAACAGTCTGTGAGATGAATGAAATTATCTGTATAAAAGTAATAAGTCATGTGAAACTGTAGCAGAGTCTTAATATGATCAGAGATGTGATAATACTCTTCTCTTTAAAAATATAGTCTCAATACTTTCAAGATTACTGAATTAGAAATTATCTTTGTTATATAGCAACAGTTGTCAACTGATTAACAGTGTGTATACTGTATAAAGAAATAGATGAGTTTTTCTGCTAACTGTGTAGATCTTTCTTTTCTCATCTTCATTCAAATCAAATGTGTGATAAATGAGTTTCTTATATATCAATTTGAAATATGAAAAATATAGTTAATAAGTGACTTACAGATCTCTCAATATATTCTGTTCTATATATGAAATTTTCTACAAAAGTGATGTGTTTTTAGAGACAAAGCTAACAGTAGTAGCAGGATTTTTTAAAAAGATCTCTTTCTCTGTAACACATTTTTTCCCCTTCTCTCTCATCTGTAATAGTGAGTGTATGAGAGCATCATTCTTGAGAGATAATAAGAGGCTTATTCTGACATTTTCTAGTGAATAATAAATGTCTTTGTGATGCGGCCGCGGCCTCTGTGACTGTTAAGAAAGTCAGGTTGAAGGCAGAGACAGTGATGTCACTGAGCTGCAGAAGCACTGCTTCTATTATCACATCTTCTTCTTCTTCTCCTGCTTCTCTTGCAGCTGTAGCAGTAGTCATCATGCTCTGCAGTGAGATGTCATTTCTTCTGCCAGTCAGTTTGTTCATATTCAGTTCTTTTTCTGTCTCTCTCATTACTGTTGTAACATCATTTCTCTTCTCAGTTAACACAGTGATGTATAACCTCATGTGATTATTCAGAGAGAAATCTGAGAAGAGCTTGATTTCAGAGATAGTGACTTTAAGAAGCTTAATCTGTAGTTTCTCTTTTATAGCATATCTGAGCTCTGCTCAGAATACTGCTAAGTTAAGTTCACAGAATTCTGCAGTTTCTTTATCTTCTCTCTGTAAGAAGACTTCAGTGCAGCTTCTGATCAGCACTGCTACTTATCTGTACTATATTAAGCAGCTGAAGAAGAGAGAGATTCTATGTATCTATCTCTTCTCTCACTTCTATTATTTCTGTTATATCTGCAATAATGACTTCTATCTCTCTGTAAGTATTATCTTACAGAAAGACATTGTGTCAGCTCTGATAAAAAGTCTAGATACTTAAGTAGTACAGAGTGAGAGTCTCAGAGCTTCAAGTATTAGCAGATTCTATCAAGACTGAGAAGATCTCTCTTACTCATCTGTAAAAGAAGATGAAAGTATGAGTCTCTGAGATAAAAAAACATCTCAGAATAACTGATCTTAAGAAGAGATTAACTGATATTACTATTAAAAGCACTATAGAGATTAATTACTGATTAAAGAGAATCTCACTTCAATTGAAGTAGATGACTGAGATGCTTTATAAATTAATAAGTTAATACTTTAAGTATCTCTTATACTCTTCTACAGTATACTTCTCTATGATACTGCAGTGCTAACTTCTCAGCAGATAAAGATATCAGTGCTGAAGACTTCAATGATAAAGAATAAGTTTAATAAGAGTATAATTATTAATGAGTAGACTCTGATTTCTCTTTTTACTTTTTCAGCAGACTGTGACTCTATTAAAATAGCAGTGATTAACAGATTAATAATATTAATCTTTATTAATTTTAAATATCTCTTTCTTTTCTTATTAACTGCTTCAGAAATTTTACACTTGTATAGTCTCATTAAACTTCTAAAAAACTCTTTAAGAGAAAATAGAAGAAGAGTGCTATAGAGTCTATAAGATATCAGCTTATTACTGTGAAATCATCTCTAAAAACTCTTTAAGAAAAAAAATAAGAAGTCTTAAGCAGTATTTCTTACTCAATGTCTCTGATGTGTAATAAAGCAGTCTCTACTAATTATCTCATAGCTTATAATCTCTTTCTCAGCATTTTTCAAATACTTAAGTAATTCTCATAAATTCTCTGATGATGAATAATCTTCTCATTTTACAAGATATTGAAGCTTACTGTAATATATTCACTTATTCAATATTTTCTTTATAAGATATTCAGTATTACTTTTAATCTTAATATTATTCAGCTGAGATGACTTCACTCTGAGATATTACTTATAAAGCTTTAAATAGAAAATATGAAAAACAGAATGAATTGATTTCAATTCTATAAGTAATTTCAACTCATATATCTGCTTACTTATTACTCTTATTACTGAGAAAGATTCTAATCACTACTCACTGAGCTTTTTATATAATCTTATTATCTTAATATTCTTTACTGAAAGTAGTACTTAATTCTCTATTAAAAACTTCATTGAAAGATGTTTTTAATTATAGTATTTTATCTACTACTTTTGAATATAATGAATGCTTTTTATTATCTTTTCATAAATTTTATTCAAAAGTTTCAATCTCACTTTTACTTCTAATACTGAGAAATACTTTATTCTCTATATCTGTCTGATATTCTAACTATCTATTTCTCTTTTTGAAATGTCATCTGTAACATTACTGAGTAATGAAGAATTATATTTATAATAAGTATAGAAAGAAGATATCTTTAAGATTACATTCTTTGTATTATTATATATAAATTCAGTGATTAGAAGATGTTTGAGTTAATTATTTTAATGATATAAATAGAATATTTAAAGATGCTGTTCTAGTATCTGATTCTGATATTCAGTCTGATCATCTATCTGCAGATAAAATACAGTACTGAGAAGATATCTTATTATAAAATAATAGTAAAAAGCTGATCAGTATTTACTGATGAAGAGAGATTCTTAATCTATTATTAATAATTTCAGAGTATCATAATTATAAATGATAATATCTAAAAATAAATTAGTTAATTCAGAGACTTTAATCTTTTTATAAGTAGAGATATATCTGATTATCTTTGTAAAGTAGTTAATAATAATTAAAATTGAGTTATATTCTTTAACTCTTATTGACTTCAGTAGATTAACTATGAAATTCATTGATAGATTCTGTTATAAGCTTTTTAAAATAGACAGTGATATTAACTTACTGTATTACTTATACTGCAAGATCTTTATTCTTTGATAGATATTATAAGTCTTAATATACTCTTTAACATCTATCTGAAGCTTGTCTTAAATATATTTATATTTTAGAAGCTTCTCAGTCTTCTCTAACTCAAAGTGCTCTGTATGAGAATTATTATAATAAATTCTTAATAACTTCTGATACACTGCTCTGCTATAAGAGACAAAGACTGAATTATTCAGCAGTAGAAGTTCACATTCTTCTAGTTATCAGTAACTTGATTTCTTAGTGACACTGTCTCACTCAGAGTCTATCTCTTTCAAGTTTAAACTAAATTCTTTCTTCTTTAATTTCTGAATTTAAGCTGTAGTAGAGATATTTCTCTTCTATAACTTATTAATAAATTTCAAAAGTAGTTAAGTTGAAAGATTGTAGACTGTTTCATTCTTTATTAATTCAATAATTGTAAGATGTGATATAAGAAGCTTATAATCTTTAGTGTCAGTTCTCTGCAGAGATCTGAGTTCTCTTTCATCTTCTATACTAAGTTATACAGCTGTCTCTTCAGCACTGTTTCTGAGCTTCAGAGAATCTCAATTCTCTGCAGTCAGCTTCTTCTGCAGTGATGACAAAGATTCTTTTATAGAATTCTTCTCTACATTAATAATATTCTAATTGAGCTGTTTAAATAATATATCAGCAGAGTTAAGCTGATCTGAATGATATTAAATATAGAAATTATACTCTGAAAGCAGCTTTACTCATCTGACTTGATATTCTGTCAAGCTCTTTGTTGTTAAGAAGTAACACAGATTTGTATAATCAGTGAGAACTTACACTAAGTACTTACTACTCTGAAGATAATATCATCAGATCTTAAAGAATTTAACAATTACTAATATCTTCTGATTATGAGTATTATATCTTCTCTGTATGAGTGATAACTTCTTGAAGAAGAAAATCACTGATCTTCATTTATAATATCTTATAGACTTCATGAAAAAGCCTTTTCTTATAGATAATTCATTATCTGTTTTCTCAGAGATGATTATTCTCTGATTCTTTTAATATTGAAAGATCTTTAATGTCAACTGTGAAAAGATTTCACAGATCTCATTTCTGAATACATCAGTCTCACACTGATTGAGTAAGTTGAGATTAAAGTGATTCAGTATTGTGACATCTATGAAAGCTTATTTCAATTTCACAAACATCTGCACAGTGTCTTGAATAAGAGTAAATAATCTCATTTTTCTATCTTTCACACTTCTCTTTAACAGATCTGTAAGAAGAGCAGTAATCTATAAATATGTATAGATGAATTATCTGTAGAAATTCATAAATTCTAGAAACATCTGCATCTTACAGTATATTCACAGCACTGACCAGTTCTCAATGATAAAGATCTGACTTCTGTTCATTGAAATGCTGTTTATCTTAATAATATAATTTAAGAAATCAATCTTCTATATGTAGAATGAGTATTTTTCAGTGTTTGTATAGAGTTGATACTGTCTTAAGTAACTTAATACTTCTTGAACATGAGTATCATGTTCTTTCTCTGATTTTAAGAAGATTAGAATGTTGTTCAGATATACTATACAGAAGATGTTAACAAGGCTCTGCAGTATCTTATTTATATAGATCTGAAAGATGACTGAAGTATTATAAAGATCAAAAGATAAAACAAGATATTTAAAATTACTGTACTTGATATGAAAAGCTGTTTTTCAAACATTGTCTTTATTAACTCTGATTCTATGATAGACATTCTGTATATTAATCTTTGAGAATATCTTTGCTTCAGATAATTGATTGATTATCTTATTAATTAATGATAATGAATAGTGATTCTTAACTGTCATCTTATTGAGGTTTCTGTAGTCTATGCATAGATGTAGTCTATTATTCTTCTTGAGTATAAAGAGTATAGATGCTTCTGTCAGACTCTTTAATAAATATATTCAGTTCTTTGATTGTGCTTCTTTAAGATATTTATGCAGAATATTTAATTTCTTTATAGACAAGTTATAAAGAGATCTGTATAACACTGTTACACTGTCTTTAAGACAAATCTTATATTATATCTTGATGTCAGAAAACTTTACTGCTTCTCTTTTCAAAAAGACATTCATATAATCTGTAAAGAGATGTCATGTATATCTGTCTTTAATAATGAATACTGCTGCTAATCTTGCAGTGAGAGTGATGATTTCTTCATCTGTTCTCAAGTCTCAATCATCTGCTATGCAGTATATTGACTTTATCTTTTTCTCAAGATTCTTCTGATGAAACTCTTCAGATTTCTCTATTACTGTCTCTTTATTAGTGAGATAATATCATCATATCTGAGTAACTCAGTTAATGAGAGAATTGTTTTCTCTTAATTATGAGAGATCTAGAATGATATTCTTATCTATGATATTGACTGTGTGAAGAAGTAGACTGCTTTTCTTGAAGATTTCTTCTGAGTCTGTGATCACACACTTTGCTTAAATTATGTTAAAATAATGATATTTTATTTCATCAGTAAATTTTATATGATCTGACAGATCTATCTTCTTTCAATTCTTTATCAAAGAAAAGAAATAAAATATGAAGTTAGTATTCACTCTGAAGTTGAGTAGGTATCTCACTAATATCTTCTCATTCAGAGTATATATTGTGATTGTAATATGAACTCAGAGATATGAGAATTGTTAATTCTTTTCTTTCTCTTCTTTATCTTTCATGAATACATTTGTCAGAAGAGAAGTTAACTTTGAGAAGATATCTTCTTAATTTCTTTTCTTCTTCAGCTTCTTATAATTACTGATATAGTGATTACTAGCTTCACAGTTGAAATAGAGATCTTTATCAAATCTTTTTTAATATTTCTTTGCAGTGAGTGAAGAATCAGAATACTTAAAATTCTTCTTTACTTTCTTCACACTGAAGCTGTCACAGCACTGTTTAGATTTTATTATTAATTACTTAGAAGAGATCTTGTTAGTCTTTTTCTTAAAGAATTGATTATTTAAATAGATCTGAGAAGTCAGGTTAACAAGCTCAGTATAATTAATTAATAAACTCTGATATTATAATATCATTATCTGCATCTTGTAAGTCAGCTTTACAAGATAAAGCTGTATTTTTAATTAATTTAAATCATTAGTTAATTTCTTTCAATATTCTTCAAATCTTACATTGAAATCAGAAGAATTCTTATCATTTTATTAATATAATAAGTTGAATTGCTATGCTGCTGTGAAGCTGTGATTGTGATAATCTTCAATTTAATTCAGTAGAAAGTTCTTAAATTCTTCTTAAGTCATGATAGTATTAATACACTCAAGCTCTCTCTTCTTAATGACTCAAGTAGTTGCAGAGATGTCTTTAAGAAGGTTGACAGTGTATATTACTTATATCTTATGAGTATTATACTGACTCAAATTAAGGTGAAATTTCTGTTCAAGAGTACAGGTAAAGCTGTGAAATTCAGACAAGATGTTTCTCTTATATCTTGAAGAATCTTCAATTTTAATCTCTCTATCTTCATAATAGATGTAGATGTGTAGAGACTGCAGCAGTGATAGAGCAGTTAAAGAGCTTATATCAAAATATACAGTGAGTTCAGAAATCTCAAATTTCTGCTGAGATAGAGATGTATATACTCTAGAGAATAATGTAGTGTTTTCTTCAGAGAGTGAGATCAGATCAGTCTCAGTGTGAGTGTATGAGATTATATCAGTCTGTTAGAGCTTGACTGATTCAAATATATAATCAGATTAAGTGATTCAAATTGTAATATAACAGAACTAAAGCAGTGACTAGTTAGCAGTGTTATATAGAGATAGTTATTTAAGAAACTGTATAAGTGAGCTTGACTATCTTGCTTGAATAGCAAGCTTGTAGACTACAGAATTATTGTAAGAATATCACAGATATAATATTTAGTATACTAAGAAGATTATATAAGACACACAGTAACTCTCATATATATTTCAGTAGAAGAAAAATGAATCACTGACTTCTTTCATGAGAAGTCAGTATCTAGCTATTCTATATAGACAATGAGTGAATACCTTCTCTCATTTCATGAGTGAGAATAGTCAGAGTGATATCTCAGTAATATCTCACTATTAAGAAAAAGTAATCTGCTGATCTTATATAGAAGTAAGGTTCTTATATTCATCAATCAGATCTTTCTATGATATATCTGAATAATGTTATAGAGTGGTTGAAAACCGGTTCAGACAGCCTGCAGAATGAATGAAATTATCCGCATGAAAGTAATGAGCTGTGTGAAACCGCAGCGGGGCCTTGACGCGGCCAGGGGCGTGACAGATAATCAATAATCTTCTCATTTAACAAGATATTGAAGCTTACTGTAATGTGTTCACTTGTTCAATATTTTCTTCATAAGATATTCAGTATCACTCTTAATCTTAATATTATTCAGCTGAGACAGCTCTGCTCTGAGACATTACTTATAGAGCTTTAAATAGAAAATGTGAAAAACAGAATGAATTGATTTCAATTCTGTGAGTAATTTCAACTCATATGTCTGCTTACTCATTACTCTTGTTACTGAGAAAGATTCTAGTCACTACTCACTGAGCTTCTTATATAATCTTATTATCTTGATATTCTTTACTGAAAGTAGCACTTGATTCTCTATTAAGAACTTCATTAAAAGATGTTTTCAATTATAGTATTTCATCTATCACTTCTGAGCATAGTAGATGCTTTTCATCATCTTCTTATAAATTTTATTCAAAAGTTTCAATCTTACTTTTACTTCTAATACTGAGAAATACTTCATTCTCTGTATCTGTTTAACATTCTAACTATCTATTTCTCTCTTTGAAATGTTATCTGTGATGTCACTGAGTAATGAAGAATTATATTTATAATAAGTATAGAAAGAAGATATCTTTAAGATTACATTCTTTACATTATTATATATACATTCAGTGATTAGAAGATGTTTGAGTCAATCATTCTGATAATATAAATAGAACACTTAAAGATGCTATTCTAGTATCTGATTCTGATATTCAGTCTGATTATCTGTCTGTAGATGAAATGCAGTACTGAGAAGATGTCTTATTATAAGATGATAGTAAAAAGCTGATCAGTATTTACTGATGAAGAGAGATTCTCAATCTATTATCAATGATTTCAGAGCACTGTGATCATGAATAATGATATCTAAAAATAGGTCAGTCAATTCAGAGGCTTTAATCTTTTTATAAGTAGAGATATATCTAGTCATCTTCATAAAGCAGTTAATAATAACTAAAATTAAGTTATATTCTTTGACTCTTGTTAACTTCAGCAGGTCAACTATGAAATTCATTAATAGATTCTATCATGAGTTCTTTGAAACAGATAGTAATACTAACTTACTGTATTACTTATACTATGAAATCTTTATTCTTTAACAGATATTATAAGTCTCAATATACTCTTTAATATCTGTCTGAAGCTTGTCTTAAATATATTTATATTTTAGAAGCTTCTCAGTCTTCTCTAACTTGAAGTACTCTGTATAAGAATTATTATAATGAATTCTCAATAACTTCTGATACACTGTTCTGCTATGAGAGATGAAGACTGAATCATTCAGTAGTAGAAGTTCACATTCTTCTAGTTATCAGTGACTTGATTTCTTAGTAATATTATCTTACTCAAAGTCTGTCTCTTTCAAGTTTAAACTGAATTCTTTCTTCTTCAACTTCTGAATTCAAGCTATAGTAGAGATATCTCTCTTCTGTAACTTATCAATGAATTTTAAAAGTAGTCAGATTGAAAGATTATAGACTATTTCATTCTTTATCAATTCAATAATTATAAGATATAACATAAGAAGCTTATAATCTTCAGTGTCAGTTCTCTGCAGAGATCTGAGTTTTCTTTCATCTTCTATACTGAGTCATGCAGCTGTCTTTCTGATGCTGTTTCTGAGCTTTAGAGAATCTTAATTCTCTGCAGTCAGCTTCTTCTACAGTGATAATAGAGATTCTTTTATAGAATTCTTCTCTGTATCAATGATATTATAATCAGACTGTTTAGACAGTGTATCAGTGAGATTAAGCTGATCTGAATGATATTAAATATAGAAATCATACTCTGAAAGCAGCTTCACTCACCTGACTTAACATTCTGTCAAGCTCTTTGTTATTAAGAAGTAATGCAGATTTGTATAATCAGTGAGAACTTGTACTGAGTACTTACTACTCTGAAGATAATGTTATCAGATCTTAAAGAATTTAATAATTACTAATATCTTCTGATTATAAGTATCATATCTTCTCTGCATAAGTGATAACTTCTTGAAGAAGAAGATCACTGATCTTTATTTACAGCATCTTATAGACTCTGTGAAAAAGCCTTCTTTTACAGACAATTCATTGTCTATTTCTTCAGAGATGATTATTCTCTGATTCTTTCAATATTGAAAGGCCTTCAGTGTCAACTGTGAAAAGATTTCACAGATTTCATTCTTAAATACATCAGTCTCACACTGACTGAGTAAGTCAGAATTAAAGTGATTCAGTATTATAGTATCTGTAAAAGCTTGTTTCAATTCTGCAAACATCTGCATGATGTCTTGAGTGAGAGTAAATAATTCTATTTTCCTGTCTTTCACACTTCTCTTTAACAGATCTGTAAGAAGAGTAGTAATCTGTGAATATGCATAGATGAATTATCTGTAGAAATTTACAAATTCTAGAAATATCTGCATCTTATGATATGTTCACAGCACTGATCAGTTCTTAATAGTGAAGACTCAGCTTCTGTTCATTAAAATGCTGTTTATCTCAATAATATAATCTAAGAAATCAATCTTCTGCATGTAGAATGAGCATTTTTCAGTGTTTATATAGAGTTGATACTGTCTCAAGTAACTCAACACTTCTTAAACATGGATATCATGTTCTTTCTCTGATTTCAAGAAGATTAGAATGTCATTCAGATATACTATGCAGAAGATGTTAACAAGGCTCTGCAGTGTCTAGACTGATTATATGACCGTGTCTGAAATCAGAACTAGATTTTTTAATAGTCTCATTATCAATTTGACTGATCCCATTACACGGTTTTAACATTAGATAGTAGTCTCATACTGTCTTAGTGAGACTTACTGTCTACTCTTGTCACATTTTTCAAATGAGATCATGATTTTCACTTCTCAATTTAAATTATTTTTATAGCTTTAAATGACTTTAAATCTCATTTGAGCATTATCAAAAAGTGTTACTTTTTAAAAAATTAAAAATAGTCTAAAAAAAACCTTAAAATGTCTAAAAATA
This sequence comes from Blastomyces gilchristii SLH14081, assembly GCF_000003855.2. NCBI lineage: Eukaryota > Fungi > Ascomycota > Eurotiomycetes > Onygenales > Ajellomycetaceae > Blastomyces > Blastomyces gilchristii. The sequence goes on along the minus strand of NW_003101658.1, from coordinate 160,271 downwards.
GTAACTTTATGCCAAGAATGGGACTAAATGAGATCAAATGGAATCACTTTCTCATTTTTTTCAAGTCATGGTCTCATTTTAAAATCTGATATATAGTCACTTTGCATGTTTTTTTGATAGCCAGTCCCAGCAGGATTCACGCCAAGAAATGTATGAGATCAGATCAAATGAAATCAAACATGAAATTCATGATCTCAGCGGCCAGTCTAGCAGTGCCTCATTTATATAGACCTGAAAGATGACTGAAGCATTACAAAGATTAAAAGATAAAACAAGATATTCAAAATTGCTGTACTTAGTATGAAAAGTCATTTTTCAAATATTATCTTTATTAACTCTGATTCTATGATAGACATTCTGTATATCAATCTTTGAGAACATCTTTACTTCAGATAATTGATTGATCATCTTGTCAATTAACAGTAATAAATAGTGATTCTTAATCATCACTTTATTAAGGCCTCTGTAGTCTATGCATAGATGTAGTCTATCATTCTTCTTAAGTACAAAGAGTATAGACACTTCTGTCAGACTCTTTGATAAATATATTCAGTTTTTTGATTGTGCTTCTTCAAGATATTTATGCAGAACATTCAATTTCTTTACAAACAAGTTGTAAAGAGATCTGTACAGTATCATTGCACTGTCTTCAAGGCAAATCTTATATTATATCTTGATGTCAGGAAACTTCACTACTTCTCTTTTCAAAAAGACATTCTTAAAATCTGTAAAGAGATTTTATGTATATTCATCTTCAATAACAGATACTGCTGCTAATCTTGCAGTGAGAGTGATAACTTCTTCATCTATCTTCAAGTTCTAATCATCTGCTATACAGTATATTGACTCAATCTTTTTCTCAAGATTCTTTCAATGAAACTCTTCAGATTTCTCTATCACTGTCTCTTTATCAGTGAGATAATATCATCACATCTGAATAACTCAGTCAATGAGAGAATTGTTTTCTCTCAATTATAGAAGATCTAGAATAACATTCTCATCTATAATATTAACTATATGAAGAAGCAGACTGCTTTTCTTGAAGATTTCTTCTAAGTCTGTGATCACACACTTTGCTTGAATTATGTCAAAATAATAATATTTTATTTCATCAGTAAATTTTGTATGATCTGACAGATCTATCTTCTTTTAACTCTTTATCAAAGAAAAGAAATAGAATATAAAGTTAGTATTCATCTCAGAGTCAAGTAGATATCTCACTGATATCTTCTCATTCAGAGTATGTATTATGATTATAATATAAACTTAAAGATATAAGAATTATTAATTCTTCATTTCTTTCTCTTCTTTATCTTCTGTGAATACATTTGTCAGAAGAGAAGTTAACTTTAAGAAGATATCTTCTTAATTTCTTCTCTTCTTCAGCTTCTTACAATTACTGATATAGTAATTATCAGCTCTGCAGTTAAAACAGAGATCTTTATTAAATCTTTTTTAATATTTCTTTACAGTGAGTGAAGAATCAGAATACTTGAAATTCTTCTTTACTTTCTCTACACTGAAGCTGTTATAACACTGTTTAGATTCTGTTATTAATTACTTAGAAGAGATCTTATTAGTCTTTTTCTTAAAGAATTAATTATTCAAATAGATCTGAGAAGTCAGATTAACAAGCTCAGTGTAATTGATTGATAAACTCTGATATTATAATATTATTATTCACATCTTATAAGTCAGCTTTGTAAGATAAAGCTGTATTTTTAATTGATTCAAATTATCAGTTAATTTCTCTTAATATTCTTCAAATCTTGTATTGAAATTAAAAGAATTCTTATTATTTTATTAATATAATAAGTTGAATCACTGCACTGCTGTGAAGCTGCAGTTACAGTGATCTTTAATTTAGTTCAGTAGAAAGTTCTTGAATTCTTCTTAAGTTATAATAGTATTAATACACTCAAGCTTTCTCTTTTTAATAGCTCAAGTAGTCACAGAGATATCTTCAAGAAGGTTGACAGTATATATTACTCATATCTTATAAGTATTATACTGACTCAGATTAAGGTGAAATTTCTGTTCAAGAGTACAGATAAAGCTGTGAAATTCAGATAAGATATTTCTCTTATATCTTAAAGAATCTCTGATCTTAATCTCTCTATCTTTATAATAGATGTAGATGTGTAGAGATCATGATAGTGATAGAGCAGTTAAAGAGCTCATATCAAAATATACAGCAAGTTCAGAAATCTCAGATTTCTACTGAGATAGAGATATACACACTCTAGAGAATAATATAGTGTTTTTCTCAGAGAGTGAGATCAGATCAGTCTCAGCATATATGTATAAAGTTATATCAGTCTATTAGAGCTCAACTGATTCAAACATGTAATCAGATTAAGTGATTTGAATTATAATATAACAGAACTGAAGCAGTGACTAGTTAATAGTATTATATAGAGATAGTTATTTAAGAAGCTATATAAGTGAGCTTGACTATCTTACTTAAATAGTGAGCTTGTAGACTACAGAGTTATTATAAGAATATCACAGATATAATATTTAGTATACTAAGAAGATTATATAAGATACATAGTAACTCTTATATATATTTCAGTAGAAGAAAAACAAATCACTGACTTCTTTAATAAGAAGTCAGCATCTAGCTATTCTATATAGATAATAAGTGAATACTCTTCTCTCATTTCATGAGTGAGAATAGTCAGACTGATATTTCAGCAGTGTCTCACTGTTAAGAAAGAGTAATTTGCTAACCTTATATAGAAGCAGAGTTCTCATATTCATCAATCAGATCTTTCTATAATATATCTGAATAATATTATAGAGTGATTGAAAACCAGTTTGAATAGAATAAAATCATCTGTATAAAAGTGATGAGCTGTGTGAAACCGCAACAGAGTTCTGACGCGGCCGGGAGCGTGATAATACAGCTTGAATTGCATTTACTGCAGTATTTCTTCATAGAAGTATTCATTCTATTTATATTAAATAAGAGTTAATTCTTCTTAAGATAAATCAGAAGAGCTTTTCAGTGATATAAGTTATTAATAATTCTTTTTCAGTCAGTGAAGAGATTAACTTATCTTTGTATTTTATTCTCTATTTATATCTTCACAGTGATTATTCTATATTAACTTTAACTCTGACTTATTATATTTAATACAATACTTTCAGCATCAGATATATTCTTTAAGTTTATAAATTATAATCACTAACTGATCTGATATTGAGTTCTTTACTAAGATCTTTATTTTACTAATAGTTAAGAAGATTAAACAGCTTTCTTATTATAATTTTCAGAGTTAAATACTCAGTAGAAAAGAAGAATTAAGATATAACTTTTTTAATCTAATCTATAACTCTCTCACTTATATTATTATTAAATATTCATAATATTATCTCTTTTAATAGAAAATTCTCATATAACAGTATACTTGATATCTGAAATATTTATACTCATACTCAGTGAGATTACTATTATTATAATTCATATTTTCAATATTAATTTTATAAACTTCTCAAAGTAAATATTTTAATTCACTTCAGATACTTAAGATATAAAATACTGAATAATATTATTAATGAAAGAAATATTAGTATTATTAATATTCTATCTATTATTCTAACAGATCTGAAGAAGTATTAATTAGATATATTACACTGCTTATTAAACTTTAATATAACTATTAATAAAGATAATAATTTTTAAAATATATTAAGATATAATCTTTTCATTCATATCAATAATCTTATTTAATAAAAAATATAATATATTATAGAATACAAGTTTATTATATAAAATTAAATATATATTAATAAAGATATCAGAATAGTTAATAAAAGTTCAAATAATTTAAGTTTATTATGAATTTATATTAATAGAATAAAATTCAGTCTTTTAAAGAATAATATTCTCAGCTTTACTACTGAGAGTTATAGAATAGTTAAATCAGATAATATTCTTATAAAGAAGTAATTTCAGATATCTCAGTCTGATAAACTGATTACAGAATTAACTTTACTATATAATAAGATAATACTTATTAATAGTTATAAGCTTAATCTTTTCTTATAAAGTAGAGTCTTAAAGAATATACTGAAATCACTTATAAAGAGCTTACTCTGAACTAAGCAGTATATATATATACTTACTCTATTAAATATATTTAAGTAAGTCTTCTTATCTCTGAAGATTATCAGTACTGATTAGATAAGAAGTAATACTGAGAAACTATACTATATCTCTTATTTACTGATTATTAAGCTTATTTAAAGAAATCAGTTAAATAATTATCTTTTCTATCAGAATTATATAGAATTAAAGAATAAGACTCTTTTTATAATCAGTTCTGATAATAAATAAAGTATTACTATATTTATATATTATATACTAAAGTATATAGACTTATTCTATATATAGCTGAAGAGTATACTCAGAATCTAAATATAGATCTTGAAGTATTTATTAAAGATAATACTGAATAATATTCTATTATTTATTAATACTATCTGATTTAGTATAGCTTATAATAAGTTATAATATATCTTTAATATTCATTGAAAGTATTTATTTTAATGATAACTTTTAAAACTGTTATTATAACTAACTTATATATTTTCTTTAATCTCTCTTAATTATATTTAATACAGTTAATAAGATATTATTTAACTTAGTTATTAAAAAGTAACTCAGCTGTTAAAAAGAAGTATTATATAATTGATTCAGAAGTTATCAGAAGATTTCAGAAGTTATTAGAAGTTATTATAAGTTAATATACTATATAAGATTATTAAGAGATCAGAAGTTATCAGAAGTTATTAAAAATTACTGAAAAATATACTCAGTACTTTAACTATAGTCTTTAATAACTGAATAGATGTTTTAATAGTAAGATTAAGATATTGAATAACTAGATATAATTATGATTGAAAAATTAGTAAATTATTCTTATATTTAAAATTATAGTAGCAGTTTTCAATGTAATACTTTATACTTAGAATATATATATTTTCAGATAAAAATTATATTAATTAACAGAAAATTGAAAAATTAATTCTTTAAAATAATAGAGAAATAATCTATAAGTAATATTATACAGTGATTCTATCTTAAATATTATAATTAAAGTAAATCATTTCTATATTATTAATAAATAGAAACTGTTTTTTCTCAGATACTCTGTAAAGAGTTTACTGAGAATATCTTATTTAAATTTAGTATAAGTTCTGTGACAGTTGATTAACTCAGATGTTAGCAGGACTTGACAGAAAGTAGCAGTAGTTCAGATTGAGTTAGCTTGAAGTGAAGTGGCTGAGTTTACTGAGATAATAGAGATGAGGCTCAGGGCCATTTTATCACGTGAGTATTCTATTTTTAGCCTCAAAATCCTGTTCTGCAATTGAAATCACCTCAGCGTATGAAAAAGCCCTCACTGATTATGTTCGAATGGTACAGAATATTCATTTATCAATGTGAGAACCAAAGGCTGGGTATGCTCGCTGTGCCATTGATGGGTACATACCCACTACACTACCTTTAGGAGAATCGCTAATCTTTGGATAACTTGAGGACAATAGAAACTCAAATGATGAATATCGAATCTCCAACTGCACAGCTTACGCTAACTAAAGGAAGTATAGTATCAGCGAAGCAAAAGCGAAGGCAGCAACAACAAGGAAGAAGAAAATCCCAACGCCCTCCCAACAACGCCAGTCATGGAACAATTACAGGAAAAGAAACGGCCAAAGAGGTTTCAGAGTACAGATATATATATGCTATACGTATGTATGTATGCACGATGCAGAATGAAACGCGTGGAGGGATGAGGAGTACGAACATATCCAACCTCGGTCTGTAAGGCGAGGGGAAGATGGTGGGTGACTCGCATTTAAAACCTGTGTTTTGGAAATAGCCACACACGTTAGTTATTTAACACCCACAACAAGGCAAGCATGTCATCCGATATCTAGCCCCCATTCAACCAGTAAATTCGGAATTCATTGAAAGGAAGAGGGGGGGCAATCTTACCTGATCTCATAACTTCCCGCCCTAGTCATGTACCTTACCCATTTAACACTACTATAATTATTCTTCTCAAACACCTTCAGGTACCTCACCAACAGCCCGCTACTCGTGAACATAAGCAGACTAAACTCAAGACTGAGCGGCGGCCGACTCCATGCCTTCTGCTGTGTCATACTCGTCAACGTCGCGTCTGCGGTGAGTATACACTCGCTCTGGCCCGAGAATCGTGTAATCTTCCAGACAATATTATTCTGCTCTGGTTCATATTTCGCGCGTCCCTGACTCGTCCGTTCTATGATCTTGGCCGCATTGAGCGGGGTAGGGATGCGAACGATGACGTTAGTCGCGAACAGCTTCGAGCTGAAGTTGGCCTTGATGGCAATGCTGTATTCGACCTTAGTAGTGCCAATCTCACGCACGATCGGGTGAATCTTAAATGGCAGGTTCACGTTTTCCGTTGCCCGGTAGCGCATCAGCTCAAATTCCCCGTCAGGGGGAACGAAGGAGATGATACGGTCAGCGTCGAAACGACCAAGTTTCACGCACTGGTGGAACTGGCAGTCCTCCAGCGTAACGCTGCCTGCTGCCGCGCGTGTTGCTTTCGTTCTGCCATCCGATCTTCCGGCGCCATCATTGTTGTCGAGAAGTAACTTGTCATTCAGGCCAAATTTACACTCCGGCGTACCGGATAGATACGCTCGCATAACGATCTGGCCATTTACGTCAGCACGCAGGACGGTCCCGGTAGCCGACATGAGCAAGTTGACATCCTCAATAACGTCGACAAATGCCTCGTTCTTCCTGTATTTGATATCCGATCGGCGCCACGACAGGGCTCCCGTAGCTTGCATAGTAATTTTGCTAGAATCCGAGGGCGAGTTTGCAATGGTTGATTTGACGCCCTCTGTCGTAATGTACATTTTAAGGGTATCCGTTTCGGTGTTCTGGGGGTATCCAAAGTCAAGTATCTCTATTAATCGCTCAGGGAAAAGTAACCCACGAAAATTAGCCAAAGCTCTGTCAAGAGAAATTGGGCACATCCACTTCGACAAAGAAGATATATATAGCACCAACTCACCATCCAACAGCTCATAAACAAGCACGAAATTATTCTTCACGGCCTCCTCATCGAACTTCCCAAAATACCCCTTCCCCAACAACACAAACCGATACAGAAACTCAAACACCAGCGCCGCATTCACATTGCTCTTTGTCACCGCAACCAGGTATATATTCTCATGCTTGACATGGCTGAACGTCGTCGATCCCAGCGTTAGAATGGGTGAGCGAACCTGCGGGTTGGAGATGACCTGGATGCGGAATACGTCTGCGAGACGCGGGCGGCAGTCGTTGCGAAAGGCGCGGTAGATGAGGTTCTCGCCCTTATGGTTGAAGATTAGGATGCCGGAGAGCATATTGATTGATCTGAGGGCGCCTGCGTTTTGCTCGTTAAAGGGACATTTGCTGTGATTGATTGGCAGGCGTGGAGGTTGCGGACGGACGGGCAATATTACGATACCGTAAAGTTTCGTAATAGTAGCTCCCGCTACAACAACGCGAGCGACGAACCCCTCCTAGATTCCACGTAACGGTGTTAAGCGCTGCGTACTCAATCGATCGTTTAATAAATATCTATTGATACATGTACTAGGCTTTAATTTACTACTACATTTATTTGTTAATACCTACTTCATAGTTCTTGTAGCTTGCTACCGTGCAGCACGTCATCAAAGGGCAGCATTGAATTTGGCCGCCGGTCCACTGAATTGAATATCATTAGTTAGAAAAACTCAGTGTTCAAAACATCGTCTTCTATTAGGCCATCGCGGCCATATAATGTGGGTATATGCTGGTATCTGAAGAATGAGGTAGGGGCGAATATTCGCCCAGAAAAAAAAAAAGAAAAAGAAAAAGAAAAAGGAAAAGGAAAATTAAAAAGCAACTCTAACAATCAGGGAGGAAAGAAAAGAAGGTAACGAACTAGAGAGAAGATAAGAAAGAAACTCCCAAGAAGGAATATGCGATGGTGCTTTTTGCCGTATGCAATATATAATCAATAACACCCCCCCAAAAAAAGGTAGAAAGACAGGAAGAAAAAGAAAAAGAAAAAAGAAAAACAGAATCAACAGCGAAGAAAAGGAACTCAGACCCGCCCGATAGGTAGAGTCGCCATGATGCCAGCACGCAAAGGAGGGAAATACGAGGGTGGAAACTGGAGGTGGAAAAGCAGCAGCAGGAAAAAAAATTAACGAAATGGATATCGTAAGATTAGATAACGTATAAAATAACGATACGAAACGAGGGAGGAATAAAACAACATTTTCATCATCTGTTCGATGGCGGGAGGAAGTGGTGTTCGGCATCACGCTCTGCAGTGTCAGGCCTCATGCCCGTAGCAGATGCCCCATCGCTCTCGACGATGCCAACTTTCGGGTCCGGAATCTGGATGTCGATAGACATATAGCCCGTGCTCCGTAAACTCCAGATCTTCACGCCTTCTCTGATACCAACACTGGAATTCCAGTGCTCAAGCCACTGCTCAATGGACTTCAGGTGACTCTTGACGCCTGTAGCCCCGAAGTCATCCCAGATCCAACCTGTTGCTAGTCCAATTGCACCGTCAAGCCAGTTGCGTGCACTGAAAGGGTCGAATGAAGCAATTAGTTCGTCGTTTATCTTCGCGATAACGGTTCGGAATTCATGCTCTGGAAGCAACGGGTCAAGGATTTCGGGATATAGGTTCGAAAACGTGGGTGCGAGATCACCCTTGACCATCCAATCGCGTCGTATGCGGATGATTCGAGTGTTTTGGTATTCCAGAGAATTGACGGGGACGTGTGGATTCATATGTGGGAAACAAGGGTGTGAAGGGCCCCAGGCTAATTCTTCCGCGACATCGCCATCTGCACCACCGCCGCCTGAAGAATGATTGCCGTTGGTAGAAGGGATGGAAGCAAACGTCTGTGATCGCAAAGAGTGTTGTGATGGAACTTCCCGAGGGCGGTCTGGATGGGCTCCAGCAACCTGGTGAGTGTTTAACCCGTTGGTTCGCAAGTGAGTGGGGTCTGGCCGGCGAATATTATCTGCATCTCCTTGTCTCACCCCTGTACCTTGATCTAAATTGTTGACCATATTAATGGTTTCCCACACACCACTGCGTCGATGGCCGGGAGGAAGCCCGATACTTGCGCGTCCACTCTCTGTATCCGCGACGCTGCGCTCAACCAACAAACTCGTTGGACTGGGTTGTTGGCGACTGCGCCGCTGTTCCGGAATGGTCAGCAGAGGATAAGCGTCCCGTTGTGATTCGACGTAAGGAGAGGTGTCGGAGATCGGAGAAGGGCGTGGAGCGGTGACGAAGGTTGTGCGGGGGACGTAGTTGATGGGATTCCAGAGCCTGGACGATGGCGGTTTGCGAATACTTGTGCGAATGGATGAGAAGAGAGAGCGTCCGTGGGAGTTGCGGCGTTGGTGAGGGGTATGTGCTGCTCGTCGAGGGGGGGGTTGGTAGGCGGGTTCTGGAGGTTGGAGGGAGGACGCAGCAGAAGAATTGTTCGTGAAAATGGGAACGAGCGGGATATCGGTGTAGGGCCCTTCTTCAGCCGGCCGCGATGATAGATAGCGTGGACGGTGAATGGCGTAGGACGCCGTGGTTGTTGTCGACGACACGGAGAGAGCGTCGTAAAGGGGTTCTGCGGTGGTGTCAGGCGAGGGTGAGGTTGGCGCTGTTGCTGCTGAGGACGAGACTGGCGGAGGCTGCGGGCGGTGATTGGCGAGAGCAGAAGCCGAGAAAGGGGCTTGGGGGAAGGCCTAGTAGTAGTACTCAGCGTAGAAGGGACAAGCAGCAGCAGCATGCCTACACAACCACAACTCAGCAGAAATGGACACTGGTCTGGTCTGGCCGGAATTGAGGAGAAATGGGGCAAATGAAGGCGGAAAATATGGTTGAAAAGGTTTCAATGAGTGAGTGTAGGGCAGGGGGGACGGGGAATAAAATGATAAAAAAAGTAATGACAATCGGGAGTAGTAAAACCAATAATAATAATATCGGAAGAAATAATCCAAGCAGCACCACCACTCAGTTCCACTTCACGGTTTAGCATCAGAGAGAAGATCCAGGCAATAGTTCCCCACAACGATGTCCATTCCGAGCGAGTGGTAAAGTCGACCTTAACAGAGACCGCGATAATCCAAAAAGGAGCTGCAGTTAGTTCAGTTGGTCGAGCTTAAGCAGTCGAAAACTGACCTATCCTGAACAACACGATCAACTCCAGTGGCCACCGCAAATAGCTCAAACCAATGCTCTGGCCAAGCCCACGATCGTTCGTTCCTGTGCTCCCGGAGGCTGATATGACAGCATTAATATATTGGACAGATCCTATTTTTTTTTCTTTTTAGGCCGGTTTCAGGTCTCGCGCTCCCCGTCCCAGGTATTGGGATATATCATATGTCTCTCCTTCAATATAATGGCTGAGAAGAGCCTACGAGAAGACTTACAAGAAGACTATGGAGATTACGGGACTAATTATCTTCTTATAACGCTGGCTGTGGGAGGAGAAGCAGGGTCCATAGGGATGGGCCACGCAGCTGTGACCGCAGCGCCCTTGCACCGCTTGCGAGCTCGCGTGGATGAACGCATACTGTCCCACCAAGCCGAGAACATTTTTTTAGGATGATTTTAGATCTACCGTCAGCTTCCAGCAATCAGCTAAGCTGCCTGCTAGTCTGTGACAGTGTGAAAGAAAGACGCATTCCGCCTGGTTTCAAATATTATAAAAAATGTGAGCGTTTGATCCCTTGGGTGCTATACATCTACGCCTTACCACGCAAAGAAACACTTATTAACATAATACATCAGGATCCTGAATATAACCTGGTTTGGCTGTACAGGCTGTACCTGCCGAACGAATGTCAGGAGTCTGTCGTCTGTCCTTCACCACGCAGCCCACCCAGGGTCCAGCAAACTGCCAAAGTCGCACTTCGGTCTCAGTCCGGCGTGCGCTTACGCTGCGTAGTTTGCTCGAGTTTCCAAGCAGCATGGATGCATGGATACCTGCATCAGAGACCAATAACGGAAAGGCATGGCGAGGCCTCCGGAAGCCATTCCAGGTCTCCCCGGCACCCGCCTAGCTGGGTATGGTTCTGAACCATCACCGCACTAACTCCTTTAGTTAGGCTGTTTAAAACGGTGCAAAGCCTCCCCAAAACCGAGAAGCAGGACGGCTACTCGAGGGACAAACCCCTTGTGAATGTTGGCGTCTTGCTCTCTCCTTTTATGTCCTTTAGGCTTTTTGACAGCAATAATAATATCTTCGTATCGTTCGTCGTTCTGAATACTATTAATAGCAGCAAAACCTACCAGCCGCAGCCGCCTGCAGGGGCCGATGAGTTTGTACAGGTATTTCCCCAACGGCTAGAAGCATACATACATAATACATAGTACATACATAAAAACCGTGCGTGGAAAACGGTCGCCCTGCATCAACCCAATATTAATGTCCACTCCTCTGACCATTCCATTCCTTGCCTGGACTAAATTATTCATGCAAGCTGTGAAAAATCACCGGTCTCCTCGAGCGTACGGAGTACAGGAGGCTAAACCTACTCCCTAGATCGAGGCTATTGGAACGGGAGCCCTGGGGGGCGAGAGGTCACAATGTTTTTTTTTTTTTTTTAAAAAAAAAAAAAAAAAAAATCGGAACCGCTCCTCTTTGGATGAGAAAGCTAGGGCTCCCGTGCCTGTGGCCTGGGCTCAATAGTCTTCGCTAGCGGCTGCAGGCGGCTGATATGTCAGTGGAGGCTCCACATCGCGGATTTTCTCTCAGGAACAGGAAATTTTTATCACGCCGGTGGATTTCCAACTGCCGGAAAGCTACGAGCTACTGGCATGCCCAGTAGCGCTTTCCTTTCCTCCAACTGGAAATATTTTTCATAAGATAAGATTCACACGTACGGCGTATAGTTCCTGGGGGAAATCCTCCTGCATGATCTAACCTACAAATCGTGTCATGACTGAGTTTTATCTGCCCTGCGCGACGGCTATCCATCTGTCGATATTTAATATTAACTTATAAAACACCTCTCTAGAACATGGCCTAGTAACGCATTTTATTAGTGGCTCTTTTCTGCTCTCAGTGCTGCTTTTGCACCTGTTGCTCACCACTTTTAAATCACAAAGTCAGCAGCTTTCTCTATATAAATATCATGATGCCGCACAAGAGCTTTTCTACTTCAAATAAATACTATTTATCATCTGAACACTTTTCTCTTGCTCTTAAGTTCTTTTTCTGGCGAAAATTTAGTTCTCACAGATTTACTACTGCTCTGAGCTAAATAAAGAATCCTTTCTCTATAATTTTTGAAGCATTAACTCTAACATGTATTGTGTAACACTGGCCAAGCAGTTATTTCACTATCTTGTTCAAATCACTGTAAATCAGAACAATATTCTTTTCAATACATTAATAAGATGTTCTTATCAAACACTTCTATTGAATCTCTTTGAACCATGGATATATTTGATATGTATGTATCAATGACCTTTCCGCGCAGCAAAAATTCTGAGTCAGGATAAGATGGCAATCAACTGATAATAACAGTTACAGATTATAACCTTGGAAGTTATAATACATGACATTTTGATTAAACCCTGCATGAACAATAAGACAGACACCTTCCAAAATCTTTCTGGAACATGCTGAGATACCTGAATCAGAGATGATAGTTTGCCCCCGTCAGACACCCCCCTGACTTGCTACCGGGGGTAGCCTGGTTAGGTACATGTACATGTATGTACATGTACATCCATACATGTAGCTATCCATTCATATTTGTAGTAAAATTTGATTATGGAGGGGCCCCGGGCGGCGGCTAGAAACTCATCTCCACCCCTAAAGCGGTATCTTCTATTGCATTTAATTATTTCCTATTGTGATATATATGGTTCCATATGGCCTGGCTACTGCGTAATCGCCCCATAAATTGATTATCCAACAATAGCTTCCCCCATTAGATAGAGACTGGGATAATGAGACCAGTAATCTTGGTCTGTAGCACAGTGTTTCTAGCCGCACCTCTACGCTGTATGTACAGCCCCTATGAGTACTACTTACTGCCTTGCCCCGATCATTCGTCCCAACGAGTGAAATGGATTCTCCGCCCTTGGCGCCTCCGAGGCACACCTTCACTTTAGTTAGATAGAGGGGATATTACAACTGTTGACGCGAGTATAAAAATGAAATAATGAATGTAAAAGTAGTGAGCAAGGCATTAACCAGTATTAAGGATTTATGCTCTTAGGCCCATCCATAAGGAAGTTAGGGTAGAAAGAGCAGGCGAGGACTCTACTTGATTTAATAATCAAGTAAAAGCGTGTGCGCATTCCCAGATTCCCTAAGATCTCCTGTTCTCCGCACTCCTGGCGGGTTATAGATACGGCTCAATTAAGCGACTATAGTTCGTCTGCATGTCAGATTGATTGTAGTGGGATATATGAAATCTTATTATTGGAGTGAGAAACGACGTACGCGCCGAAACCAGCCATTGGAGCGCTATACGCTGTCTGTCAGATTACAGCACAGATGCACTTTCGAGAATTGAGTAGGATAGCCTGATACATAGCCTTTTCACAACTCTACTGCCTATTACAGGGTGACATGTTATCATGACATGATTGTAACTTAGCAAATTATCATATATCTACAGTACAAAATGATGCAATCCCTTCGTGCTTAAAATATATCATCACCTTCCGCGAGCACCCTACCTACCCCCCGCAAGACCAAAAACCAAACGGCAAGCAATCATACATAAAACAAAACAGTTACTCCACGAGAGAGGGCAAAATTAGTAAAAGAAACTAGAGCTTCATCCCTCTCTGAAAAGAAACAGACAAAGCCCCTTAGACATGTTTATTCGCCGCCGCCTGCATCCGTCTCAGCGCCTCGTTATGCACATATTGTAGATGCCCCTTCCTCACCGCCTGTTCTATCATCGAGGTGCGATGGCTGTCCTTGATAGCCTCCTTCTGTCTCCTCAGCTGACTGCGCTGCAGCTTTTTGAGCAGATCGGCCCGGCGTGTCTCCAGAGCCGCATCTGGAAGGTGCTTTACCAGGTTTTCTTCCCTGAACGATTCACGCCAGCGAGCAAGTTTCGCCTCACGGACCTGTAGTAAATCCTGCTCTTGTGCATGGTCTTGATATTGCCGTCGGGGAGTAACTAGAGACATGTTGTCGAGAGATAAATAACTGCAAAGAGATGTGCGGCGGTGTCGGCCCGGTGGTGTTTGCGCCTGGTTTTGGGTGTGCATGTCTCGATGGATTAACTGGCGACGCACGGAAAGAGGAAGGTCGTCGGCAGATTCAACGTTCGAGTGGTGCTGGTGGGAGGGATGTGGAGAGAACGATCGGCATGCGGTTTGTGGTGGTATCTTGAGAGAGAGTTGGGACTGGGACCTAGAAAGGCGGTCGAGGTTTGGGGATGAATAGTTTGAAGGAAGTAGGAGGGATCTGTTGCGAACTGCGGTCTCACGCTGCGCAAGTAGTAGAGAAGACGGCATGCGGAGTTTTCTGGTCGGTGGGCTCCGGTCGTGTGCTTTGTTCATTTCCGGTATACTGTTAGCGGGGATATAGATTGATGGGATGGATGAAGCGGGTCTTGTCCCATTCCTATCCGGTTGCCCAGCTACATTGAGTGTGGAGCTGGACCCTGAGCGGTGTAGTGGATGAATGGGTGGGGTTTTAGAACGGTTTGTAGAGTTGGAAGATTTAACAGGTGATGGAGCTGGAATACTGTTGGTCGTCTGGAAGCCAGTATATGACTTTCTAGGGGAACTCGGTACAAGTCCCAGGTCTTCTTCGTGATGAGACCTGGAAGAGGCTGAATTATCTGTATCGAACCCCTGAAACGGCAAGGCTCCCGTGGCGGTTTGTTTAAGCTCTGATACTAACACAGGGGCAGCTGGTTCATCTATTTCCGCATCTTGCTCCACCTCATCAGTTTCCCTGATTTCTGGAGGTTCAGCATCGGAGATATGTTTAGCCCATTCGTTTGTCCTGTGGGAGAGTACTGCTCTAGACATGTGATTGGCGATGCTGTCCACTGACTCCGATGTCAACTTCGCTCTTGACGGAAGCGCCGATTGCATTTTCGACAATCTCTTTGGGACAGGAATGCTCGACATAAGAGATCCCGAAGCGTCGCTCGGTTTATCGTGCTTATCTGACGTTCGCTGATCAGCTGAAATACTTTCAGTAACAGGCTCGACAGCGACAGATGCACGCGTTGAAGTGGATTTTTGATCTACCGTTCCTGTGCTAGACTCGTCCGACTCGGGCGAAGGGATATCGGTTGCCGGGGTCTGGTCACTTTCACTTGAGTAAACACCGGCATTTTCATCAAACTCTTGATTCCGGTTAGCTAGCCTTGGGGTCTTCTTTGGAGTGTTGTAGTCTGCCCATCTAATTTTGAGCACAGGGGCAGGTGCATTGTTTATTACAGCTCCTTCGTTGTCATTGGTGCTGTCCAGAACAGATGAATCAGGCTCCGTGATGAAGGTCGGTTCAGCCGTCCCTTGAAAATTAGAGTATACAGAAGATGGACTGCATAGTGTACCGCTGTCGACCTGCCGGGGTCCCACGTTATAATCGAGTTCTTCATTGGCTTCCACTTTAACGGAAGAAGAAATGCTCCGAGTATCGTTAACGAAAGTGAATCCGTCACCGTCGTCACCTTTAAGGTTGCCCTCCATAGTCTGCTCAGGTACTGAATGTCGGAGTAAATCCCCAGAGGCCATTTCAGTATGCACGCATTCCATGTAGTCCGACTCGGCCAACGAGGCCGCAGCTGAACTACACTCATCATCCGCCCTAACTTCAAAAGGATTGGCCCTAACTGAGTTAGTAACAGTATTGCAAGGGACGAGCTTCTCATGATCCGCAGGTAATTCATGCAATCCTGGCTGGTATCCAGGGGCTATATTCGGATTGGTGTCCTGTGCATCCTCGGAAGAAGACCCATTGGACAGAGGAGTATCGGATTGAGTAGCTGAAATCAATGACTGAATCGGTTTCCGTGATCTGGTATCTCCAGCTGGCCTATGCAGCGCATCCATTTCATAAATCTGGGTTTGCCCCGCTGGTGTTCTATTTTCTGGCGTCGCCAAGTGCCTTTCATGATCTGCCGCCTGCTCGATGTCAATCCCAGAATCGTTTGGTGGCCGCTCCTGGCCGCCATATATAGATTCCCACTGAGCTCTATCTCGACTCGTGCCCTCTTCCAAATTTCTCGCTATCTCTTCTTCAATCTGGTCACGCTTCTTTTGTTCTTCTTCCAGTAAAGCGGCCTCTTTTCGCCGGCGATCTTTAATCACCTTCCACAACTTGGCTTGAGATAAAAGGCCCATCAGAAAAATTGCAACGATGCCTGCAAGCTCCGCTCGAATTCCTCGGGTAATAGGATAGGTTTTTGTGTTAGACGGGAATACTTTCTCATTTAGTTCTGCAAGCGCGTTAGAAAAATTCGCAAGCGTCATGTATACTAGGGATCATACCCCATAAATAAACCCAGAATTCCTTCAGACCAGCCCTGCTAAAGCAGTCAATGCCTAGAATCGCAGCTGTGGAACCGGAGAAAGAAGTCGAGAAAATTAATGCATATGGACGTGTACGGTGAATGAATGACAAACTGTAGAGACCGATGGTAAGGCTTATAATGAAGGCTGCCTTATGGCCGACCTCTATGAGGAGGCCACCCGGTTTCATTGGAAGAATCCACATGCTCAGAGAGAATCCGCCAAGTAAACACCCAAACCCTTCTGTAGCCTCCTGGAAAAGTAAGGAAGTACCCCCAAATACTATACCTGTTACAGTAGCTGCAACAACAAAGGCTCCTTGCACGGCATCTCTAACAGGGGGTTGCATGAGATAAATAATGAGAGCCTAGGACGGAAGTTTAGCAAGGAGTGCAGGCTGTTAGTTGGAATTCAAGGTACATACTGTCACGGCAAGGGCTGTTGAAAATGCCACAGAAAAAAATATCTGAATCCTTTTAGAAGGGTTAGCAATGCGGTAAAGTAAGGGGGCAGTCGAAGAGATCTCAACCATTTATTTCTGGTCCCAATCAATGCATGTACCCCGCCTGATATAATAAGCACAACGCCGGCAATTGACAACCCCGGGGTTATTTTCGGACGAAGGGGAAGGGCGTTTGGATCGAGCTCAGTCCCTACTCAGTATTAGTGAGGTTCGCGAAGCAGAACCGGAATGATTCACCATTCAAGAAGGAAAGGTCAGAGGGGCGCGGACTTTCGGTAGATGATGTATCATTTCCGATGCTAGTGGTAGCGTTTGTATCTATTTTCGATGTTGGAGTGCCGGACACAGCATTTACTGATGCCACGGCTTTCGAAGGCTTGCTGGAAGCGTCTGGCGATAATGTCGTTGTAGGTGTGCTTTTAGTAGGTAATACCGCATTGACATCTTGTCTTGGATAAACCTCAATTCCACCAACGTACGCAGGTCCTATGATGCCTATTGAATAGAGGACTAGGCATATAAAACTGGCTCGCATGTTGAACTACTCTTGAAAGTTCGCGGTAGCAGGGACGAAAAAGTCGACGCCTTAAGAACCCACGCAGGTTGTTTAAGGAAAGAATAGAACTCCTGGGAGTCACCTGAAACTCGAAAAAAACCAACGGAACAGAGAAAGGAAAATTAAATCATTCTAGCATGAGATCCAGGTAGTTTAGGCAAGGTTCGATGTTTATTTTCCCTGAGGGTACGACGCTATTTCTAACCCGCCCAAGCGAGGTGTAGAAGATGGAAGAAACTGCTGATCAACATCACACAAAATCCGAACGTGTCTCGGGAATTTCGAGCTTTCCGCTTTGTTCTTTGCTGGAACTCGATAGGACTGCGAGTTCTGTTTATTTCTCTTGTATTCCTCTAGGAAGCGGTTGGATCAAGATCCGTCGGACCGACACCCAGTAGCTAAAGTTTGGGATAGGCCAGGGAAGGAACCTGCTATGAAGGTTCCCATTCCGGGATTTTTCCACGACAAGTCTCTGGCTTTCAGGGCATAGAGGGGGTATAAGGGGGAATGGTGGTGCCAGACTAGAAACCTGAGTGACGCGCATATCTTGGTGCGTCATCATCACCAATCGGTCGATTTAAGCCCAACGTGAGCCAGTAAACAGCAGGCCAGCGGAGAAAATCACATATGCAACACAAGCTAGGAATAAAAGGGGGAAATAAAAGGGGAAAAGTCACCTCAGATCTAATGGGAGTGCGCCATCAAATCAAGTGTTGCAAAAGCGTCCGGACTGTCTTCAAGCCGTGGAAAGGCTGGAAAAAGACATTCTTCTCCCTTCAGCCACCAATTCCGCTGGGCCACTATGGAATCGACAAAGCCAGTATCCGAAAATATGGCCATTTCGGACTGTCAAAGCAGGTGATAGGAAATCTTTAGCACCAATTAGGGGGAAGATGGTAGTTAATCACCCAAGTCTTCAATTTTGGCCTGAGTTTCGCAAGGGCCAACAAGGGCAAAATGAACCCCCATCCCGATACTCCGTAGTAAAGTTTTAATAAATAGTTCAGCCACCGGAGCAAGAAGCCGACTGTGACTGTGATACGGACAATCCAACCCTGTCATCACAGAATCAGCTCAGCATTATTTTGGTTGGAAACTTAAAAGGGTGTAGAGAGTGCGGTGTTGACGACGAAGTCCCCTCGCCTCCGTGAACAGCTTGAAAACCGACGTCAATGATTCGATTTGAAGCAGGGAAAATTAACGGTCCGCGATGTAGGGTAACTAGGCCCTGCATACATACATCTGGGCTTTGCAGCGCCCATGAGAAAACGTGGACGAGTACCGGCTGAGTGCTTCGGCGCCATAATGGAACAAGCATTGACCAAAAATAAACAATGTTTATTTAGCTTGGAAGTTATAACTAGGGCTGGGGACTGCTGATCAACACCAAAGTGTCGTTAAATCCTCACTTGAGTTTCAGTTAAGATCTCCCCCGCACCACCTCCGCAGATAGGCAGCGATAGCGCCTTCTGTCTCAGCTTCCAGGTAGTGTTATGGACTGTTTCCAGGGCTTATCGGGGTATCATTCCCCAGTTCAGTTGGAGCAGCTACACACTTTCAAGGCCTGGAAGAAGAATTCTCTGGTGCCCTACTATGCGTACAAACGGATTGTGCCATATGCATGCTGTGCAACGCCCTCATTATTCGCAGCTTGTGCGTAACTATCTCAATGCCTCTACAAATCATGTCTCTGAATGCGACGATATTTCGTGATGCAATCCGGGTGGCACGTTATAATCCCCGCAAATACGGATAACACAGACAGACACATAAAATCGAGCGGACTGGAATGCTATTACCACCAAATATTGTCACCCTTGCAGTTTGGCTCGGGTATATCAGAATACCTCGATCTGCTCGTCCTGTTAAGTCGGCCTCAGTCAATCATTTACGACGACTGACATTATCACAACCGTTTAGGGCCGACCATGAGGGGAACTGCCACAGTTAATGACCGAATAATGTGGAGGCCGCGGCCCATTCTTCGTGGTTATCTTGCTGTCCCGGCCTCGATGGGAATATACGAATGTGGGAAGAAAACTGTACCGGAGGAAGCTCTCTAAGTGCATCTCACGCAGCTTTTCCCATGGAATATCCGACCTATCGTCCCATTTGTCAAGATTGTGGATGGTTAGGTAGGTTCCACTGACAACCTGGTGATGGCTTCCCGACAAAAAAGCTTGTCCAAGCCGAGACCTTGAACACTGGGATGTTAAATTATCCGCGTTGTAGAGCAGGGCAAACCATTGCTTCCTCCTCTGCCCTGGCCTTGAGATCCGAGCGCGATATCACAGCAGGAACTTGCCTGCTCATTCCTCCTAGCTCAAGGATAGCCAAAAAATATATCCTCGTCCGAGACGATGGAAGGGTTCCGAACTTGCATAACTTACTCCCCGCAATTCCGCGAAAAATTTGGGATCGAGAAAACAAGCTCTTCTTCCGATGTCTCATTCAATTCCTTGTTTCACAACCACTACAGGATAAAAGTACTGGCGAGCTTTATGAGACAGACACGTACGTACATGTAATGTACATGCATACATTTATATTGGCAGAACCCCTCAGATGAGGGTGATGCAAGGACGGCTACCCCGCATCGATGACGCTCAGCGTCGTCGTCTATCAATGGACAATACCACAGATTCAAATAGGTGTGTTAAATGCGGTTCCTACTCATAGTGAAAATAAACCTAGCGTTCTCTTCATTGTATTGTTGACCGACGAGAAAATAATCTTGTGAGGTCTGTCACAGATGTCTCAAGGATTAATACGTAAACAAATAGCCAAAATGATAAGGTAGAAAACGTTCGTTCGCTATTTGACTAGGGGAGGCAATGTTGAAACATCCCTCTCGTGAACAATACCTCGCCCCCTTCTAAACGGAGGAAGGGTGTTGTTCCCTATGGGGAACCAGTAATCAACAGGCACACCTCCTGTTCAAATAAGGTTGCGCACCAGATGCAACTTTCTGCACTCTGGCTTAGAGGGCTTCTTCGGTCGCGTGCGGAATGATACGAATAAGTAATTAAGTAGATAGGAAGCTCTGTAACTACCTTTCGTTAGCACATCCTTCACACGAGCACCCCTCTATCCCACAGCCTCAGTGACTGAGTCCAAAGTAGTGAACGAACATGAGGATGAGAAGGCGGTGCATTTCGCTGGCAAAGCCTGGATAATCCGGCCGCTGGATTGCTTAATATGGAAATTGACAGAGTCCTGTGTGCAGTGTATATGATCCACTCCGCTCGCACGAAGAATGATAAATATTATGTTGGGAACAAACGGGAAGATAACAGAAATTACGACATCAGTGGGGCAATACATATTTGCGCCTGCCAATACGTTATTTTTGGGCTGGCTTTGCTAAAGAAACCAAGCGGCTCGTTGAATTGCAATGCATCCATCCATGTTTAAATATAATAGCCTGTCCCGGATTCAAGGGCAGCCGGTCCTGATGGATATCAAATTTCGGATTATTTCGTGTGCCTCCTTCATTTTCGAGAGTCCAGCAAATCCCCTTAATAAATAATCAGCTCTTCCACCCGAAGCCATGCGACTCTTAGCAGCGGTCACGGCAGTGTGCCTCGCAGGCATAAGCATAGCAGCCGCGACCCCGAAGGCCGAAGACATAGTCAAGACGGTCAAGATTATGCCGCTGGGAGATTCGATAACTGGGTCTCCGGTAGGCATGGCATCCTCAACTCCCTCGGATGTCTATCGCATTTGTATTCACAGGCGATATGGACCATGGGAGTCTGTCTTGAGTTGAGTTGAGTCCGCTAATTGCTCTCGATGAATTTAGGGTTGTTGGCGCGCTCTGCTATGGAAAAAGCTCCAGATGCTAATATTACCAAAACGGATTTCGTGGGGTCAACCGGGACATGATTGCGGATTCGACTATGATAGTGAAAAAGAGGGTCATTCTGGTTTTAAGGCGACGTAGATTGCCACTAAAAAGCAGCTTCCTCCGTGGCTTAAGAAAGCGCAGCCGGACATTGTCATGATGCATCTTGGGACGAATGACATGTGGAGGAAGGGCAGTCCGAAGAATACTATAAAAGCATTCTCTACTCTGGTGTAGCAGATGAAGAAAAATAACCCAACTATGGCTATACTTGTAAGTTACTCTCCTCTCAGGCGATTGACGCGCAGGTCCAAAAACCCCGATGTCCAATCGCATGGGCCGCACGCAATTTTCTCTTGTATATCTCTAACTCCACTCCCCAAAGGTTGCGCAAATAATCCCCATGGATCCCCGTGACCGCAAAGGCTGCAGCAAAGCTGCCAGACAGCTCAACCGAGCCATTGAGAGATGGGCGCCAACGAAATCGACAGAGAAAAGTCCGGTCATGTTGCGGACTGCTTCACGGGCTTTGACGCAGGAAAGACACCAGAGACGGCGTCTATCCAAATAAGTCTGGAGACAAAAAGCTTGCGAATTGCTGGTTCGAACCGTTATCGGCCGCTATTAAACAAGTTAATGGCAGGGAGGAGGAATCGACCTGCAAATATTGAACTTGGAAAGTGGATCTCAAGAATATTCGAGCGTCCGGGTGCATATTTTGAGTCATTAGATATTTCTGTTAAATCATTTGGCGCCTGCACAGTGGGACGGACGGTGGTCTTTGTTTATATGCTGGGCCTCATCGATGCGGGCTCTTGGGTAAAATTGGCTGGAACCAATTTTGGTTCAAATTGGATAATACATTTGGTAAAATATGCAATGTCCTGTAAACATGGAATAAAGTACCATTTTCGAGCTGGATGAAATGTATCTAAGCCTGCGCTCCTGAATATTGGAAGTTGATATCCTTGTTTCCCCTGAAAAGCTTTGTTACAAATATCACATGACTTCCAAGTTCTCCTGGATATCACGTGTCACGCGTTTCGGAGCTATTCCGATATAGAAATAAACCAAACAACCACAATCCTCAGTAAACATCATATTCCGCTCCCTACAAGCAAGATTACCTCTACGTAATCACTACTACCATCCCACAACTCAAAATGCGCGGCCTATCCACCTTCCGTCCACTCTTCCGCGCCCCGGCCACCTCGCTCCCTACGCGCAACTTCAGCACCACCCGCCCCAATGCGCTCGCACGTATCAACATTGTCGGTAACCTCGGAAGCCCGCCAGAGTTGCGCGCCACTTCGTCAGGCCGCGAGCTAGTGACCTACTCTATAGCAACCAGTTACGGACCCAAGGAGGATCGCCAGACAAGCTGGTGGCGTATCACAAGCTTCGCGCCCGATGGGCCCAGCAGAGATCATTTACTCAACCTGCCAAAGGGGTATGTTTTCGTCGTTTTACATTCACGTGTGCATATATAGAGAACCTGGTCTTCTCGAGGCAGTGACACCTGTTCGAACTGGTTCTATCCGTTCCTCCACTCAATGTTCGATGGCTAACTAAATCTCATTACCTGTTACAGCACCCTCCTATACGTAGAAGGCGACGCCAGCATGCGCTCATACGAGGACGCAGAAGGGAAGAAGAATTCTGCCCTCAATATCACCCAACGTCCGTTCCCTCCTTCACCGACCTGTGTCCTCTCTATTCCTTATATCCTACCCCTTTATTTCTCTCCCATTCTCCGTTGCACCTCTTACATACGACATGACTGACCAAAAGCTCTTTTGGAGTCTCACAGGACACTACGAGGTTCTTAAGCGCGGATTCAGCGAGTAAAGTAGACGAAAGTGAATGGGTTATCCGCGTTGTTTGATTAAGTGTTCGGTTAATTTTTATTCTGGGCGAATGTGGATGGGAGCTTAGAACGGGCCTTTTTGCCCACTTGACTACTATCAATTATGCAAATGGTATGCATGATATACGCGTACTGTTTTATGGGCGGCGGTATATGAGCTTTTGATGCATATACAGATATTTTTTCCCTCTGCAGCTCTCCTCGAACTCTTATCTTGTATATTATTTCTATGCGGGAGAACTTAAGGGGGGGGTTGGCAAAGCGGGTAGGTAACATAGGGAGCGACACCACCTAAGATCATTTTGCCCGTTGCTTAATTCTTTTTAATCAATGATGTTTGTATGAGTAGGCTGCTTCTTCCATTCCAACTCTTCAGATTAAGTCTCTTCGTCAGCGGCTATCTACAATTTCTTGTCGAGCAGGCGTTGCCCTAGGCTTCACAGGTATAGATATACTACGAAAACTAACGAAGATAAAGCAGAAAAGCAAACGGAGAGCATCGGGGTTTCCATGAGATTGAATATTTCTTGTTTGACGCTCCACATATACTCTAAGGCAAATCAGAGACAAAACTAGGGCCTACAGAATCATGCCAAAAGGACGGGGAACACGATGGGAATAGAAATGAACGTGGACGCAGCAAGGTGGAGGAAATACTGAGGCCGGCGAAAAATGAGTTTAAAAGGAATTTGGTGTAGGTTACCCTCTGGGCGGGTGAATCCATGTCAGGTGTAAAATTCCGACTCCCGTCCCGTGAATGATCCACATCCTCCATGGAAAGGACCAAACAATGCACGCCGGCCGCCTCTCCAGTTTTCCGCTGGCATTTGAGGAAAACGAATTAAATCCAGAAGAGCAGCTCAGGGGAGAGAGACAAAAGAAACTCGCCGAATGCAATTTACATAAAGAAATATGGTAAAACAAGGATTCATGTGCAGTGCTTGTGTCTCGGCAAGCACAAGGGTTGGAATAAAAGGGATTCCGCAAATATGTAACTACAGATTGAGAATCAGGGGGAGGGATGTGCGATATGGAAAAGGAGAGACTATACCAAACAAATATACAAAAGAAAATATCAATAACCCGATCAACTCTCGCTTAACAGACTGATTACACCACCGAAAACCTTGAGAGGTACTTAGACTTCTCTAAACTTCGGCATTTTTTCATGGATCCTAGTATCGTTGTCGAAATCCATTTCTGACACTGGGGCAATACTTATGACACGGCTATTCGAATTGGGAGGGTAGGGTGCTGGCGGTAGCGGCTTATTTATTATATCCAGGCTGGCGAAATGGTGGTCATTCTCGTTAATCGCTGTGGCGTTTGTGGATTCAGAATTCGACCGTACAGTCCTGCAAAAGTAAGTTTATTTTCTAGTGTCAGTTCTTCGAGACTGAAGAATGCAAATTTCCAAAAATGCATGTATATAAAATGGACACTTACAAAAGAGTCGGTGAGTACTCATCCATTGATTGTTTCTTCTTCAGAGCCATCTTGGCGCGACTACCGAAAGATCCAAACCGAGTTGAATCTGAGGCTCTGGTGGTGGCAATATGAGGATGCTCCAAAGAAGGGAAAATTTGACCCAAGCCGATTCGAATGAGGAATGCTCGGTACATTAAAGTTGCATCCTTTCCGAATCCAAAGAATGCGAATAGTAGGAAGCCGCATGAAACTTGGATCCAGCGGTCATAATAGACTATGCCATTCATAGGTGATTTTCCGATGTGTCCCCATTCCGGCCCGTGGACGTCATCCCAGGAGTACGGCACCCAGGGCTTTGACATTTCGATATTTCGGTAGAAAACATAAACTTGCGAAGGAAAGCTGCCCAGAAGCAATACCAGGGACAAAACAAGGAGACGGATAAATCTCGACTTGCTTGTTTTGCTACTTACGGACACGATGTAAGAGAATTGCTGTCGGTATTTGAAGAGCCGGTATATAACCAGGACTAAAAGGAATTCGTAGATTAGCGTAGGACACAAGAGAAATAGTACCATAATATGAAAACCTTACCACAGTAGATTACAGCCAGCGACAACACAGCCAACGGCCATGTGAAGATGAGAGCTGTGGAGGGCCAGCTCGGGTGGAACGCAGGCATACAACCAACGATTGCCCATAAGTAATAACGACGGTGCTGGACAACGTAGTGAAGAGCCATCATAATGACAGGGATGACTACGCAGAAAACAATTTCAAAAGCAAGAGTACGCCTTCGCTGGCTCTTGCTGGGAATCAAGGTAGCACGATCTGCGTTCATAACCTCTGCAAGTGAGCGAAATATGCAGGCGAGAGCCCCTGCAATTCCTGCTCCAAGCGGAGCCATGAACTTTGTCTCTATATCACAGAGACCAGCACCATCCCACCACGTAGAAATATCATCTGTAGGCCATATCAAGGGGTTGATAAAGTTGAAGAAGTTGAATATAATGAACCAACCAATGAGACATGATGCAGCGAAATTTCCGGTCCGTGAGTGCCAAACCAGAGGAGGAATGCAAACCAGGACGGACATCAATGCTGTAATGGGCAAAACAATAGCTGCAGTTGATCTGTAGTAAGGAGGTCCAGGTAGATCCATCGGGGAGGTCTAAGTGGACGATGAAAAGATCTGTAGGTAAACTCGCTCCGAAGGCGGTTGAAAACCAACCCCAAGCTCAAGATTAACGGAGCGGGCAGATAAAGGGAATTTAAATCTTCTGGTATGATATGAAGTTTGAGCCAGCGAAGGAGAAATCAGAGTACGAAAGCTGTGAGATATCAAGCGTAGATATTTATCGAAATGGATATAGAAGTAATCGAGGGAAGAAATGAAGCATGAAGCCGAAACAACGTTGAAGAAAACGATGTCGAACTCATTGAGAAAACAAGCAATATATATCTCCATCAAGGATTGAGCTCCAGGATAGAAAATTGGCTCTTGAGCCATGATGAAACCTAGATCTTAAGCGTGGTGAAGGAAACTGCACGTCCAATGCAGTGAGTTATTCAAGGTGGAAGTCACAATAACGTGCCACTAATAAGGGAGAATAAGCAAGTGAAAATCAGTAAATAGGTATAGAAGTAGCAAAAGTGAAGTAACAACTCTATGCTTGAAGATGGAAGTTCGTGTGCTGCGGACGTTGATGCTGGGCTGAGGTTGACCAAACCCATTTCGGGTTTGAATAACGACAGTAACGGTCAATCAAATTGCGTGAATTCTCGTCGCGGTCTTGCAAACCGGGAAGAAACCTGGAAAACTCCAACCGTTTCTGCAAGACATAAGATCTTTACCCGCACAAAGCTCTTGGGTCAGATTATTTGTGATATTTTGGTATTGAGGCGCATTAGCAAAGAAGGCAATGCGTATGCAGTTCAGCTGTGAAACTGCCACAATGTATCGATCAGCCCTAATAAAAGACATTTATCCAGTGTGTCTCGTTTCTGGAATCAGATATCATCCTTCTAGAATATAAAAATGCAAGAGAATGTTGTTGTGCCATTCTGGATGTTCTAGAAATTGCAGGGACCAGCTGCCTCCTTGAGAATTACCCCAAACTTCGCAATCTTGCCGCATTGTCGAAGACATGGACGGCGCTAGTGGAATCTAATATATACCAAACGGTATGTACATGTACATATAGATAGATATCTACCACTTTAAACTTCGTCAGTTTTCCAAGTTTTGGTGATTGAAAACGCAGGAGAAGCAGAAAAAGGTGCCCACACAGAGACATCTGCATCTTGAAACCATCCGCTTTTTTGGTATCAATAAAACCTTCACACATACACAAAATAGCACTATGGCACTATAGCACTGACCTGTTGAAACTCACAATCACATTCACGATAAGCACCGCAATCGTTATTAGAGGGGTTAGTCGACTCGTAGCACGACTCAAAGTGGTGCTGAATAACCGGGAAGCAAACAGCACGGTAGGTAGCGGCGGGATCACAACACAATTGCAAGAGAAGATCTCTCCGCTAGCCAGTAACTAAAAGCATAGAGACCAGAACCCCAAATGAACGGCAGCCTGCATGTATCTCGACCTTTTCGTATTTCTGCAAATTGAGCTCCGAGATCAAACGAGGAACGACAGCTAAGTAAGTTGCTAGCGACTGCGATATTTAGCTTCCAAATATGTTGCAACTTGGCCAATGCTCTCCGTAGCAATAACAAAGGTGTCAACTGGCTCCCATGATGGGGAATAACCCTTGAGCAGGACTTGGTTTCAAAAGCGTTCTCTGCTGAAGAATACACTAGGGATGGAAGAATGAGGTTGGATTGTTGATTGTTCTCCCGAAAGAGAGTTGAGGCTCTTAATAAGTTAGTTACCACAGACTATCCTTGCAGACACGTGCCTGTTCGAACCTCTTCAACTTTCTCGCCATCGCCAACCTTGGACTAAAACACAAACCAACCGCCAAATGAATTAGGCGGAAACCGCCCAAGAGTTGGTTGGTAAACTTATCTTTAGTGTCCACATGCCAACCCGCCGCATCCATCCCGCTACCCGCCCCTGCCGCCATTCCTTAAATGTGCCAAGTTAGCGTGGTAACGTCACAAGCCCGAGCGCTTTGTTCTACTTCGTAGTTACTCCGTACAGCGTTTAGTCGATTGCTCTTTAACCATGACCACTGGAAATAATGCATCCTGGGTCACCATTTGAGCCCATCCCTCCTCTTACCTCCGACTGGTAAAATTCCACTTTCCAATGAGACCATCTCGCCATGCCTGAGCCGAGAATATCTTCCTCAATCCAAACACCAGGAGCTAGCTCACCGGGCTCCGCACCACACCTGCGTCATCGGGGCTTCAACCATTCCGCCACAACATCGTTCGTTGAGCCATCGTCACACCAGCCTCCTGGCCCGGGAAGGTTGCGACGCAGCTCGACTTTCTCTGATACTGTTTCCGAGGCCCGCAATTCCATCAAATCTTCCACTGATAATCTATTCCTTCCACGGGTTAGCTCGCGCGCAAGGTCTCTGGACGATAACAATGAGTCCAACTGGCAGTCCGTCCCGCTGGCGTTGGCCTTGTTGCCGGCAGTCGGGGGTCTGCTATTCCAAAATGGAAGCGCAGTTGCAACAGACATCACTTTATTAGTTCTGGCAGCCGTATTTCTTAATTGGTCTATTCGGTTACCCTGGTAAGAAGGGCCGCATACATTCTGCATTTCTAACATCATCTAATAATGCACAATTTCAGGGAGTGGTACCGTTCAGCGCAAGAGATGTCACGAAGCATTATACCAGAAGAAGATTTCGACATGGATGTAATTATTGAGGAGCCAGAGGAATCCGAGCCTGAGCCGGATAATGAGGAGGAAGATAATTTGAAAGCCAATTCTCAAGAACGGCTATCTAGAAACCGGCAATCCGAAGCAGTCAAAGCAGCCATAGCAGAGCTTCGCCGACACGAAGTCGCAGCTCTGGCATCTTTCTTCCTCCTCCCGTTAATAGGTGCCTGGCTCCTACATGCACTCAGATCGCAACTCTCCCGACCCTCCGAAGGCCTCGTGTCCAACTATAATTTAACAGTCTTCCTGCTCGCCGCTGAAATCCGCCCATTGTCCCACCTGCTAAAAATGGTCCAGGCACGAACCCTCCACCTCCAACGCGTCGTGACCTCAGGCAACCAAGACCGCCGCGAGAAAATCGACGCAAGCAAAATCCTCGACCTCTCTACCCGCCTCGGAGAACTAGAAGCCCACATTGCAGAATCAGCCAGCCAGAACCAGTACCGCATGACACACGGACAAAACGAAAACCTCTCCCCGACCTCATCCACAACCAAATCCACCCTTCCGGACAATACACAACCCACACAACCCGACCTCTCAGCCCTCACCCGCGCCATGCGCCGCTACGAAAAACGCACAGCCCTGCACGCCCACGAGACCGAAACGCGCCTCCAATCTCTCGAAAAGCGGCTGAACGACGCCATCGCGCTCAGCAACGCGGTTGCGGCGCAGCAGCGGCAGCAGCGTAGCACAGCAGCGCCCCGTGTCTCGCCGGTGTATATATCATTACTAAACTGGATTTGTGCTGCTATTGTGCTGCCGGCGCAGATGGTTTGGGGATTGTGCCGTATGCCGTTTCGGATGGCTAGGTGGTGTTTGTGGTGGATTGGACTTGGCGTTACCGCTGCTGGTAGTAGTAAGGGGGTTAGAGGTGATGGGGCAAATGTAGGGAAGGAGGTAGTAGGCAGGGGGAAGAGTGTTGGCAACGGCAGCGTTAAGAGTGGTGGTGATGGTAATGGTATTGTCGGTGGGAAACGAAAATCTAAGCCAATTTCTATATCGAGGGAGTTGATGAGGTCTGTCTCACCTGCTGGTGGTGGTGGTGGTGGTAGGTTGCAACAGCGCGAGATCGGGACGGGGAGGCTGCCGATCTCGAGTTTACATCTGGGATGATTTTTAATTTTTTGATATACCCTTTTTTTCCCCAGTCCATATACTGGTGTTTTTGTTGTTCTTTCGCCCCTTATGACCTTTATACGACTTATTTCTGGGATACCTCAAGTTTTCAATATAGCAGAATGTTAATTCTTTTCTTCTCCTTTTCTTTCTTTGTTCTGCATGGCACAATGGCCAAATCTATCACCCTCCCCCTTTATTCATATATATATTAAATCTTGTTAGTATCAAATCCCTTCCCATCCACCCCTTTGTCTTCTCTCTTCTTTGTGTCCTCCGTGCCTTATGCATGCATGCATACCCTGCAGCATAGAACGTGCCTTTCCATTCTGCAGGTATATGTGGAGTGGAGGGGTGTGTAAATAATATTTAACTAGAATTAACAGTGCAATGATGAGATATAATCAGGGACTCTGTGCTCACCCCCCCCTTTTTTTTTAAGTGATGGGAACACCTTCCCAGCCTTAGAAATGATATATATCTCGGTGCTGGTATGGCATGTGTTGGGCTGGACATGCAGGTGAGCTTTTGTGTGTGTGTGTGTGTGTGTATGTGTGTGTGTAGGACCACCTAGTTACGTATTTGAGCAAGTTTCACTTATATATATGTTAACTATGTAGATATAAAAGTCAAAAAGATGCGTACGCGTATGCATACAGGAAGGGATGAAACTAGAAGAAAATAGTTTTTGAATTTTTGGTCCGCGTAGCACTGTATGTATAAACCACCCAACAAACTTATAGAACATATATCGTCTAATCAAAATGGCGAGAGGTATGTACATGTACAATATATACACATATACATACACACTTCCGTACATTGCGCGTGAGCGATTAATCTCCTTGCCCAATTAAGGGAAGAAGATATAATCATTTTGGACTGAGCTTGAGCTTGAGCCGGCGGAGAAAGGGGGGCAGAAGGAGAGAGGGGGGGGATGTCTCTACATATCCAATAGCCGGTCCATTTCTGGGTGACATTAAGGAGACGTATGGCGATAGGCGGATGGAGAGTGATCCAAAATGAAGCAGGGTGACAGGATAACCAACGGTGACAATATAACGCCGAAGAACAACAGCCTCGAATATGGTTCCCTCCACATCCCTTTTTAAACGGAATTATCGTTCCCATGTCGCACCCCATCATCAATCCTGGTCCCGTCATCGCCAGCAGCAGTAGCAGCAGCAGCAGCAGCAGCAGAAATCTTCCTCCTCGCCGTCCCAATCCCACTAACACCTTTCTCTTGATTCGCCCCCAGCCACGGCTTCCTCGACTCGCCCAACACCTGCCTACCCAAATAATAAATCCCCTGCCCCATCATAATACACACAAACGCGATCGGATACATCCAATGCACCGAATACTTAAACACGTTAACCCCAATAATCACACCCCAAAAATTCGCTGTGAGCAAACTAATATTGAAAAACGCCGCAGAGGCCAGCCGGAACAGAATCGGCGCCAGCGAGTAGAAGATGAACAGACAGAACGTATAGCCCGTCAGGTATCCGCCCACTTTGCCATTCCACGTCGCGCTGGCGAAGGACTCCCGGTCGAAGATGGCCGCTTGCACGCCGATGATGAACATCCCGTACAGTCCTAGCTGACCCAGGACTTCATACATCGGGCGCTTGCTGACGAGGTATTCCTCCGCGACGTTCGTGAGGCCGTAGCAGCTGGCGCCCACCAGGGCGAAAAGGTCGCCCTTGATCTGGTTGCCGCGGGACGGGCCGTTGCCGTCACCGCCGCCACTAGTAATGTGATCGGAGCCGAAAAGCACGCCCATGCCGCCGATGGCGACGAGGATGCCGACGATCTGGGCCCAGTGGTAGCGGACGCGGAGGAAGAGGAAGGAGAGGACAACGACGACGACGATGGCCCAGAAGTTGATGAGTTGTGCACTGAGGATGGTTGTGTACTTGTAGGCGAGGACGATGAAGTAGTTACCCTCGACGTCGCAGAAGGCGAGGATGATATATTTCCAGCCATCCTTTTTGATAACGCGGAGCCAGCCCTTGAGGCCGTAGCTGTAGATGGTGTAGCTGGTGAAGACGAGGTTGAGGAGGACGTAGTTGAAGAGGGATTGGAAGGCTGGGATTGAGGTGCGGATGTTGGAGAGGAGCTGGGAGAGGGTGTTTGTGCCGGTGATACAGAGGGCGAGGGTTTGGCTGTTGTTTTAGGGCTATGTTAGTAATTCGACTCTTACACGGGAAGAGAAGGGAGCAAAACGGATATCTGAATGGACTCCTAACCCAAGGATAAGAACGATATAGAACTCTCTCGTGCGGAAGTATGCGAAGTAGCCCTTCTTGCTCTTGTCGACTGCATCGGCCGCAGGTGCAGCTGTGTCTGTGCCTGACGTCCTCGCCTGTCCACCATCATCCACATTGACGCCGTGAAGATCCTTGCGCACGTCTATGTCTCCATCCAGCATGGCATGATTGACATCAACGCCCTTTGTTTGGACATGGATGGAGTCTGCGCGCTCAGCCATACTCATGCTCGCTTTGCTTGCTTCTCGTAGTTCCAGCGGGGCCAAGATAAGATAAGATATCTACAGATTAAAAATAGGGTAAAAAGGATAGAGAAGAAACAAAGAAATTAAGTAGAAATTGGAGCTTTATAGAGCAGAGCAAGCGCAAAACTCCAGAAGTCGCCTGCTGTGAGGAATTTATATTCCTGGGGGGAGAAGGGGAAGAGGGATTGGGGATGAAGTTGGATGGAGGAGGAGGAGGAGAAAAAAAGAAGAAATTCGGAAAAAAGGTTACGGGGGTTGTGTAGTTAACTAGTTAGTAGTCAGCAATGAGCTTCATCAACCACCGACCGCCAGTCAATCAGATTTAAGGCTAAGCGGGCGGGCTGAGTTAGCGTGGGGATGGGATGGGATGCATTGAAGTTTACTTTACCATTCGTCGAGGGTATTCTGATTTCATCGAGAGTACGGAGTATGCAGGAAAGAAAAGGAAGAGAATCACACACATTGGTTGCTGTCTGCATCTGCCGGGGGGGGAGCATGTTGAGGATTCTGATATATTAATAACTAACTATTCTTGTCCTGACATGTGTTCTCAACCACCGTATCACAGCCGCAAATCACAAGATGTTGAACCTAGAATTGATGATGGTATCACCACCAACTTCATATATGACTTGCTCCATGGAGTAAGTTAACCTGTTATTAGTCGTCCATAGTTTATAAACTGTAATCCCTATCCTGTCCTCTCTAAACCACCTCTCCCTCTATGTGAATACCCATACATCTCTCTCCAGCTCCTTGACGAACTCAAGCTTTACCCGCTTTAATCCCCGTCCCTAGTTCGGGTGTCTTCCGTCCGGTCTTCAATTGGAGCGTCCCCAGTTCGGGTCTCCATTTTGCCCGTCTTCAGTCCGGGCTTTGATAATGTCACGAAGGGGCTTGAGAAGTGATTAAGATATAACGTAATCAACCACCTAACGCTCGTTTCCACCTAATGCTCGCCTTAGTAAATCAATTACAATCAACTTCAAATATTCATATCTCAATGAATATTTTTTTAAAACTATTCTAAAAAACAGAATGACAATTTGTAGATATATATTATATTATATTAAATTTCTATGAGAAAATAACATATAATTATTAATTTATTAAGCTTTTTAAAATACTATTTTAAAATAAAATACACAGTCTATATTTATAAATATATTTATAAATATAAATTATTTTCATATAAAAATTAAATATCTTATAGATTATATATATTTTTAATAAAATATAAAATTTTATCTTGAAATTCTTATTTATTATTGATTTATTTGAATCTTTATATAAAATTTTATATTTTAAAATACTATTTTTGTAATAACTGTGTATTATTTATACTTTAAAATTGTAATTTAAATAAATTATTACATCAAATTATTTAAATATATTTATATTTAATAAATTATTTTTCAAAATTTAAAATTTCAAGAATTTTCAATATTTTACTTGTAATTTATAAAAAAAATTATAATAAAAAAATAAAAGAATTCTTAAAAATTAAAATATAGAATTCTTATATAAAATAATTTAATATTTATTAAATTATAATATATTTATATAAGAATTATTATTTTTAATAATATATAATACATATTTCTTAATTTATAATAAAATATTATATATTTTATTTTACTGTATTTTATTTTCTAATTAAATCTATATTTTAATCAATTTTAACTATAATATAATAATTTTGAATTATATTATACTATAAGTCTTGATATTTATAGATTACAAATTAAAAAATTAAAATAATAAATATTTATTGAGATATTAACATTTAAAGTTGATTGTAATTGATTTACAAAGGCGAGCGTTAGGTGGTTGATTACGTTACTCCGTACTTACTCCGTACTGTTCTCCTAGATCACATCACCTATGGTAGAGCTTTGCCAAGCACCTTATTGCCACCACAAATGTACTTGATCCTAGAGCAACTGTCAACCATTATTGCTATGCTTCCCACCGCTAGTGCCATTGTCCATTGTCAAAGAAAGATGTCGGTTCTCAGGTCCTGTTTTCTTTTTCTCGGGAGCGGGGTACCTCTCTCAGGTAGGTACAATCCCAAATTCTAGAACAGAAGCGCACCAAGGCCCTAAGATTGCGTGTACGTGAGTAATAGTACTGAATGAGTTCAACAAGAGGGCAGATCGCCTGCAAGCTGTAACTATATAGTGTCCGCCCCGGACCCCCTTTCTCTCACCACCTTAGTATTTTTCGAAGTCCTAACATGTTTCGCCCATTACGGGCTTTTCCATTCTCTACATAATATGGAAGGACAGAGGAATCTTGAGGGCTAGGGCTTGATTCCTAAAAGAGCAATCGGAAAAACACAGCATGACATGCCATAGCTACAAATTTGTTTTCTTTCTGCCTTTTCAACTCTTTTCCGCTATTTGACCTGGCTTCACCGCTAATCTCTCTTTTGTATCATTTGTCAAATCTTCCTGCTCCTGTTCTGATTCCAAGCTGGTTCTACTGCAAAACAAAAAGATGGTCCGTCCGACACAGCTAGCTGAGATGTATGGGGATTTCAGCAATGTTGATCCTCGGCTGGTTGTTGCTCTTGAGAAAATCCATGCCGAGGACCCAAGATATAAAGAGCCTGAGGTGCCAGAGTTGACAACAACGGATCCAGAGGAAGGCATCTGCATTGTGTGTCGCTGTGCCTGGTTTCTTCCCCTGCAGTTTGGGCCTTGTGGGCATGTGTTCTGTGCTGAGTGTCTTTGGAATGTGCTATTCTCACATGCTTCTGATGCCGACCCCTCCTGCATGCTTTGCCGCTCTACACAACCCGACTTCAGATACCGATCCGAAATACAGACCATCTCCGCTGACCGATCTGATTTTGACCGGGGGAGGATCTACCTCATTATACTCTTCATGAAACTACAGCTTCTTCATGGTGCATGGTTTGACTGGGATATGGGATCCGACGAGTATAAGATGTTTGAGGTGAACAGGGATACGGATGTGGAGGACATCCAGGGGATCAACACAGAGACTTTGACTGGGCTTCGGGAAGAGGAAGACCACTGGGCGACCAGACCCGCGGAGGAAGGAGATAATGATCAGGAGGAAGATAGCGAGGAGGAGCACCCAGGTCTTCTGGAGATGATACTGCATAGAATCCCAGTTCATGCTTTATGAGGCAGGCTTCGCCGAGTGTGCTTTGCTCGAATTGTCATGCAGGCACGCCTAGAGACACTGGCTCCCAACTACAGAATGTGGTGAGCTAGAAGTGCTGGACGACTATGCGAAAGAAGTAATACAGATAAAACACCATACTCGACAATCGATCAGCCGAAGAATATACATTTAAGCTTGTTAGCAAACTGGTGGACTGGATATGCCCCTGATGCGATGGCGCTGACGGACCTCTTGTTTGCCTCCTCCTTGACGGCACTCTGGGTGTATATAGCAACCAGGTTGGGGAACTTTGCTTTCTTCTTTTCCCTCAACTTTGGATGATCTTTTCGAGGATTCAATTTCACTTTTCTGTCTGTTGGCGATCTGCGCGAGACTTTTAGAAGTCGATGATCAGAATCTGGCCCAATTCATCATTCCATGTCATAGTCTCACTTCTTGTTGATGGGAAGGTCTCACGCCTCAGCATCAAGCTTTCCTGAGTTCTTTCTAAACTATCACCTCCCCAACCCATCATAAGCATACGGCGGATCTCTCTGCCACCACACAGAAAGTATATCAATTTCAGGTCAATCGCTCCTAGAAATACAGGAATTGCGGTGCCCTGTGCTTTCTGAAGAATCCAGCATGTATCTACTTTGCGTGAGACCTCCTTCCAAAGCCGGGATGTGGTCCTCATTCCCACCACAGTGTAGCCGTATGTATCTGATCGCCCGATTGGTAGCAGCTAGGGTCCAAAACACGACCCTGGATCGCATATCCAGCATCGGGATTGACGGCAATCAAATAGTTGTCCCAATATGCAAGGATGTCGCTTCAGACTAGAATCCCATTTTTTGGGGAGTTGAGTCCAGCAGGGGAAGGACTGGGGAAAATGAACTGTGAATAGCCATGGGCCTTAAGGATGTATTCAAGCGCCAACAGAAATATGTGCACGGCTTGAAAGCCAGTCCAATGCCCCCCTTCAGCATCTAGATTGATATCGCCGGTAATTATGCCACGTCCGTCACGTTGGCGGACCGGGCGGATAAACGCCTCATTCCTCGGGGTGCTTGACGGTGACATTATCCGAGGATAGAAGCGCTTGCTGCTTGTATGAATTGACTCCCCTGATGTCCGGGACAAGAGGATCTATCTGCAATGTTGGACCAGTTGATTGGTACACGCGATCGGGCTGCTTGAGCCATTTCTTTGGGCATCAGAACTACCATCCGTGTGGAAAATGACGTGCCTCTGGTAGGAGTACTCGCAGCATAAAGGCCAGGTGGAGAGTCAAAGTTGATCCACATGTTCCGCGAAACAGCGTGATCGAAAGACATGGTTGTCGCGAGAATATTCAATACCCACCAGTTTTGTCTGCCGGATGAGAATAAAATGTCTGGATGGAGATGAAACGTACAAATTTGAAATGGTCAAAGACTCTTCAAAAGGAATGAAGCTTGCTGGTGAGAAAGTCCGAGAAGAAGTAGAGCAGGCGGCAAATTTGTCAACCCATGGCAGAACCAAGTGAATACATTCATGAACGACAAAATCTTCCTCCAGCATCCATAATTCCGTAGCTACAGCTTGCGTCTCGTCTACCCGTCGGATGGTGAATATTCAATACTTTGGTGGACTTTACAGTAAACGGATCAGATCTGAAGATGTTGCTGGGAATCTTCACCTTTCCTGATTGGCTCTAGTCCTGCAAGCCTCCCCTGTGCTCCAACCTCCAGAACAAACAGGCAACTCGGATTGTCATGAGCACTGCAGTTATTCCAGCATCAACTCCTCCCCAGAACTAATATTGACGCGCTGGTCTTGCTTACGAGTACGAAGTGCTTATTTTCGAACCTGGCTGGCGTCTGCCTGACTACCAGGAGCTATGGACCAGCTCACTCGTCATTTGCTTGACAAAGAAGTCAAGAAGTTTATTGATTCGATTGATCCAGCTTTGGTCTGCAAATTGGCTACATTTTTGCATCCTGAGAAGAAGCTTTGCCAGGTCTTCTCAGAACCAAAGAAGGGGAGCTACAATATCTGCTTTCCTATCCTCTTTACAAACACGATCACAACCAATCCAACACCAGATGACGAGTTGACCGAGCCAGCCGAGCCAGCCGAGCCTGTTGAACGATGGATGATCCGAATTCCCCTGCTACCACATCTTGCATTTCCCGAGGAGAAGATGCGAGGCGAGATTGCAACAATGAAGTAAGCAATTTGGACAGTCGTGTTGCAGTCAGGCTCTAACATTGTGATCCTATTATGTAGGTATATTGCTGAGAGGACTACCATCCCTATCCCTCGTGTCTTTGCATATTCCATCAACCGAGATAACATCCTTGGCCTTCCTTTTTTGGCTCTGGAGCACATTACCGGAAAAACCCTTCATGGAACTGATGTGCCACGTCTTTCAGATGAGCTGCAGTCGCATTTATTCAATCAACTTGCGGAAATTTACCTCCAGCTCTATCAACAGCAATTCGATCATATTGGTGCTCTCACGCTTGACAGCAATGATGAGAATTGGATTTTTGAACAAAATCGGCCGCTCACTATTGAGCTAAATGATCAAGAACTCAGTGGCATGAAGGGTTCTGAGATTATGCCCCTCAAGCGGACCTATTCTTCTACTATTGATTATGTGTTCACTATTTTGAAATTGATTTTCAACGACTTTCACCGCGGGAAAGATAGTGTTTTCAATGAAGAGGATGCACGGAACTATCTATATGGTATATTTGCTTCCCAAGGCATTGTAATGGAATGGGTTAAGCATAAGGACAATCATGGACCTTTCATCCTTATGCATGGTGATCTTCGGCCTCCGAACATCTTTGTGGACAATGATCTGAACATTGTTTCAATCATTGACTGGGAGTGGAGCCACACCATTCCACCGCAAATGTTCCTCCCACCTTCTTGGATTACAGGTCAGGAACTTCCTGCTGCCACGAAAAAGCCCTATGACTTTGCATTTACAGTATATGTTTCCCGCTTTCAGCGTGCCGCGATGGCAAGAGAAGACACATTTTATAACCCGGGGAAAAAGATAAAATATATCCTCCCCATGGTCATGCGCCTGTCAGAGAATCTACTGTGGGGGAACATGTTTATTGCATACGCACTCTTGAAACCCTGCTATTTTGGGAACGTGTACTGGAATCTATTGGACCAAGAATTTTATGGAGAGGACAGCAAGCAGCGAGTGGAAAACTTCTTTAACCTTAATCTGCGGAAGCCACAAGTGGAGGCTTTGAAGAAAACAATGTCTGAGCTTGAGGCTTTCAAGGAAGAACTAGCACTGGCAGGGCTAGAGCCAATTGAATCTTACCCTATGCCAGGTCGCCAACCAGACAAACCAAAGAAGCCGAAATTCACGTCCCAGATCCGTAATCTTGCAAGTATCCATCAATGGCGACAATCCGACATCGCAAATGTTATTGGCTCCCTTCCGTCTTGGTTACCCTGGTCACTGATTGGTATCAGTCTCTCTGTCTGCTGCAGCATCATGGTCAAACAGCGACAATGAAGGGGAAAGATTACCTGTTGCTGATTTTCTTCAATTTCCCTGCGATAGCAACACGGTAGCATGCTGCAATGCAACAATCTTTTCATTGATTGCTTGCAATTCTGCCTGATACTTTCTTATTTCCTGTTCGGGAGTCATAGTTTCCCCGATATCACGCAGGCCCCGTGATTTTCGGGCGCTGGAGGAAAGTAACTTCAGCTCAGGGATCTGGGCTTCCAGAGATTCAATAAACTCTTCCAGCTCAAGTGCCTTTTGTTGAAGCTGCTGTTGCTCCTCAAGCTTTGCTTTAAGTTCGTCGTTGATATCATCGGATAGGGACTTATTTTGGGAGGCCATTTCGTTGACTCTTCTGTACGGGGAACATATCAGCATTATGCCAGGTATAGTAGAAGAATAGACACGAAATCCTTACGCAGGAATCTCTTTTCTCTAAGATCACTTTGAATCTCGGTTTTGGAGCTCTTGTAGAAAATGATTCAATGAGAGTAGGAGATCAAAACCATTTTGTTAAGAAAGGAGAACTATTACCCCTCTTCTTCCAACGCTCCGATGCCAGCACATCGAACAAGGACCAAGTGGTGATCGG
Organism: Blastomyces gilchristii SLH14081; assembly: GCF_000003855.2. Classification (NCBI taxonomy): domain Eukaryota; kingdom Fungi; phylum Ascomycota; class Eurotiomycetes; order Onygenales; family Ajellomycetaceae; genus Blastomyces; species Blastomyces gilchristii. The sequence goes on along the minus strand of NW_003101658.1, from coordinate 120,786 downwards.
CCAATGAAGCAAGATAGATATTCCGGCGTGCATTGTTGCCTAATCTCAGGGCCTTGGGCCACGGATGAAGGTGTGCTTGATGGCTTCTCAGACTTCGCCTGGTTGGTTCCTCATCCCATCTGCAGAAATAGCGTGTCTTATTCTGACTAGACCTTTGCCAGAGAGTACAGATGTGCTGGCTAATGGCAAGGTTTTGGACAAGGAGCTTCGTTTGATTCCGAACAACCGTACATATACGAACCAGGCTAATATAACAAGAAGTCCCCACAAGGAAACTGAGTGCGGTATCAGAATATTATCAGCCATTCATAATGGCTTGCTTGCATTGCATCTCTTGTCTATCTAAGAACATGAATCCCGATTTAAACATAAGCTAGCTCCGGAGAAGCGGATTAAAAGAGCAGATCAGGGTTCTTGAGACCTGTACTGTCCGCTCGTAGGATCAGTGCATCGTCATGGCCATGGCGAGAGAGGGTGTGCCAGGATGCACAGTTTTTCTACCAAGGTCCATGATCTGTGCTCCCTATTTGCCGCTGTAGCCGCAGAGTATCTTAGAAGTAAGAGTATTGGTACGCTGGGCATGGGGTGGTTCAAACACTGTTGGCCACTGCGGATCAGACTTCTCCAGCTTTAGTGAAGGCATCTTCTTACACGAAGAAGTTCTCCAAAGCTACTGTTAATATTTAACATCAGTGGCTGGATCATGCTAATTAGAGAGCAGTTAGAAAGTTGCCTCAACGTGCTGAGGGGGTGAAAACGTCAAAGGTCGACATTCGAGAGGGGATATAAATGGCGGTTTTGAAGTGGGAGCAAGATAATAAAGAACTGACAGCCGGAAAGAAATAAAGAGAGATGAAAGAATAAAGGACGGAGAAAGAAGGCTGAGACACAAAAAAAGATGGGGGGATAAGGATAGGCTGCTGAAGAGAATATGTTACTGAGTCGTATTTCTTTGAAAGGAATAACGAAGACGCTTGTTGAGACTTAAACAGCCTTCAGCCGCGAATGACTGCGGGGCTGGAGGCATAGGGATATAAGATGTGTCTTGAAAGAAAGTTAGTTATTTGATCTACTTCTTTACCCGGGCCCTCCTTGGTCTCCCCACTTTCTTCGCCACTTTTTTACAAGATGAGGGCTCCTGGAGGAGTCTCATTCTTTCCACCTCGCCAGGGGGGAACTCGTCTGCAGGCTCCCAGGTAGAGTACCATGCAACACGAACAAATGGCTTCCCATCTCTCACCTCATAGCCGATGAGGGCTCTGTATTGCCAGCCGGGCTGCTTCCATTCAGCGGACCGCTGCCCCTTGACGTGTATCGTCGGTCGGGCAGGTCATATCAATCACCTCAATGGAACCACCCTCGAGCGGGGGTAGATGCCCATGCTTGCATTTGGACGCCCGGATGAGAGAGATTGCATCACCATCGAGATGGTACCTGACTGGGACATATCGCCCCCAGTAGTAGTGTAGTCTTGTCTTCGCCAAGCACAGGCTGTCACCAGTAATTATAATCGGCGTATCTGGTGCATATTAGAATCATAGATACCAAAATATGCGAGTAGACATTACCTTGAGGCTCTCCAGGGCTTTGCCTGTGTACGGGGGAATTTGGTTCGCAGGGTAGATTCCAGGTCTTTAGGAGAATGCTGTGCAGGTGGCGAGGGTAGCAATGTGGCCAGGGTGATTATCCCAAGGGTCTCATGCGAAATCCTGTCATCATCGCCTTGATCTGATACCTTAAATTATGTCACAGCTGTTAACGCAGATGTGACAGCGGCAGCGGGTTCGGCTAAACGCGTCTGCTTCTTGGTTCGTCGAAGCACCGACTGCCGCTGGCGCAGGGCCGATTCTGTCCTCTCGGGGAAACACCCTTCTATCTCAGGCCAGGGCCGGTGGTTCTCCGTCATGCTTAGAAGGCGTGCATCATCCTCGGGGGACCACCGCCACAGCTTGTCTCTATGGCCCTTCCTCCTTTTACTGTTCCCAATCCGAGTTTGCTCGACCTCCTCGTGGGAATCTGAGCAGATGGCTGGCTGCATGCTCTCATCAGAGTCAGGCATGCAGCTCGCCAGAGCACCTTCAAATTAGAAACGTCTTGTGAAAGTTGTACTGGGAAATGTATAATAGATCTATATCAGTCTTGAAAGAGTGGTCTTGTCTAAATTAAAATGTTAATTATGTCTTAGATAACTGGTAGTCTTGTATCTTGCGTCTTGAGACTGATGGAGTCTCAAATCAGCTCTCCCATTTCTCGGAGACATCTAAGACTATATTATATGGCTACCATGAATATTCTCCCAAGCCCAATGCAGTATTGAGACCGTTCAAATATTCGTCACTTCCTCCTTTGGAATGACCTTTGTGATCTTATCACCTGTTTTGGTTAGTTAAAAGGTGAGGGAAGAACTTTTGGTTGATTTTTTTGGTGCTCAGTCGAAAGTTAAAAAAAGTCTTCAGATTCAAGAGACATCCTCGCGCGATCAAAATTGTTGAGTTTGATGGTTGGGTTGGATGATAGTAAGATCTCTCTTGGTTGGTTGACAGAGGACTAACTTCGTCCATATACGTTCCACGCGGGCTTGCTATCCCTGGTCAACTCCCTGCAAATAAGAGAACATGCCGAAGCTTTATTAAGCTGCGGGAGGAACAAGCGAACGAACTGTTCTTGTTCCGAACGCCTTGTCCTTTTCGAATCTGACACTGCCGGACAATGGGGATGTTCAATTTGCTGGGATAAACGGGTTCTATCTACTGTGCTAGTGCTAGTGGGGTAATAATTCCCACCGTAGCGGTTCTTTTTTGCAGTTCCTAAGAAATATATCAGACCCTAAGTCACCTACACTCCTTTGTTAGATGCTGGTCAAGCAACAAAGCAGATAGAAGTAACAAAGAAGATGACGAGGTTTAAAAGGAAAAGAATGAAACATTAAATTGATCATCATTAATCAATCACAAAGTTTCTTTGCTTAGTTTCTTTGCTCACTAACAAAAAGAGTATATTCTCAACTATGAACCCTTCTCCACTACCATTTACCCCCCTACCCATGAACTTCTTTTTGTAAATATCTATACAGTTGTGTAAGATGGGGAAAAGTGATGATGATTTGACAGTTGGACAGGAGAGGCACACATACATGTGTGCATGCATGCACTCCACACAGCCCTGTCATCTCCTTCTCCCTTTCTAATTCTCTATTATTTCTACACTTCCTCCTCCTCCTTATGAAGTTATGATATTATACATATGGACCATCTAGCGCCCGATCATCCTTTTAGCTCCCCGTTCCCCCCCGTCTTGTCACTTGAGGTTGACATCTATTTGTTAGCCCCCAACTCCAACGGCGGTTGGGAGCCTTTTTCCTCTTGCGTCAGGAACAAAAAGAATAAATACCTAGATTCGCCTAGAGATTAGCTTGAGGCTTTACTCAGGAGATCGAGGTTTTTGTAGTAACAAAAGAAAACATAATAAAAGTGGCCCAGTCAGATTTTCTGCCCCCAGGGGGATCTCGGGACGTCCCGAAAGTGGCATGTTCCCTTATTTTGTATGGAAGGTTCGCTTCAACATGTCTTGGATTTGGATTGGTATCCGGGTGTAAGGGTGATTATATAGCTGTCTCGAGCAGGTTTCGGTCAATCTCCTGGATATAGGCTGTCAATCCAATCATTCAGAAAATCGTTCAGGCTTGAAGAGCTGAACTGAGTTAGTAAATTCGCCAGTCGCACGGCAGATAGAGAGAGAGAGAGATAGCGTGCGATATCTCGTACAGTTTTTCTTGATATACATGTAGCCCCATGACCACCCTAGAGTGGTGCGGCGGCACGTTGCTGGCGTTCTTCAGAATGTTCCTGAGAAGCATAGGCCTTGGTAGTAGGATAGACGGCCATCTTTGTGGCATGTACAGATGTAGCTTCTTGTGTAGTTAGTTAATATGGGCCATGGCATCTTAATGTCCGTATCGAAGAATACGGGGCCATGAGGAATGATCGACTTCTAGTCAACTTTGATTGACAAGGGAGCTTGTTAGGACGGGAAACGACAGCCATTAGCACAGAGGGTTTATATATATATATCGACAGAGTTGGATAATTTGTGGGGTTGGATTGGATATTCGAGATCGGCCAAATCAAGTCCTTCCCAAGCTGGGGAATGCACAACATAGATGGACATTCCGAAGATAAACAAACAGCGGGGGAAATAGATTGTTTAGCAGCTAAATGAATAAGTGCAACATCAATCCTTTATGGCTCTATTTATGAGCTGTGTCCTAGTCAATGTACGTCATGTCCTGGCTGCTGCTGTGGCTAATAAGAATTGTCGATGTACTGCGAGATTTTGAGGCTTGGTTGGTTCCAGTTCCAGCCTAACCCAAAGCATCCACGCGGCTCCAATTCCCAATTCAGGCTGGGACAAGCAACTTATACTGTGCTGTGCATCCTGGACAACTTCCACCACATCCATCCTCCTCCGACAGCTCTCGTCTGTCTCCCGTCGCATGTCATTCTTTTACTTCTGAGCAATACTCTCTTCATCCTCTACTATCCTGACACCGTTGTCCTCGATCCAGCGGACCCGTTGTTGCGTTGGCCGTTGACCGAGACTTTCTCTGTGTCTGTCTCCACCACAACCAACCCTAGCACCCATCCCATCCCGCGTCCGCCTCCTCCTCCCACGTCCATCAGGATTTACCGACCATCCGTTGACCACTACTGCTCTGTGGCCCGACCCACCTGCCATCATTTCGGCGTTCCAGCATCTTCAGCTTTCTCCTTGCGATCCCATCCCATCATAGGCTCGCTGGTCACCCATTTCTTCTTCCTGGGTTTCCCCGTCGTTCGCTTGACTCCAGCTCAACTACAGAGTACCCCGGTCGCGTCTCTCAGCAATTTTTTTCCTCTGCGCCCACACACCGCAAGCCCGCAAACCATACCTGGCCCTGCCGAGGCGCGCCCACCAAAGCTGCACAACACTCCCTGTGCCTAGATCGCACTAACCAAACCCGCTTCATCGTTTTCCGCCACGACACATCACATCATTCGTAACCCTCGCTGGCTCCATCCTAGTATTAACGTTCCTTTGTAGATCGCGAAACGTCCGAGAGGGAGAGCTTTTCCGTGTATCTCTCTTGTCTCCATTTACGCTCTTGTTCTGCCCTTGGTCTTGGCCTCTTCTCGTTTTACTCTCACATTTTATTTGCGAGATTGCTTGTGCCTGGCTGCGGCTCTCACCACGCCGGTACGCTCGACTAGAGTTGGCGCCGGAGTGACGAGACGCCTCTCTTCTCTCGGATAATGGCAGTGGTGGCACCAGCGCCAAACGATCGAAAGCGGGTCAAGGTCTATGAATTGAGAGATAATGACTGGTTTGATAGAGGAACGGGCCTGTGTTCTGCACAGGTCATCGATGTAAGCGCCCCCTCACCCACCTGCCTGGCTCATCTGTACTTTTCTCGTTTGTCATCGCATTAAAACGTTGATACTACCATGCGGCCATCGGAGCTACGTGCGGGAATACAGGCGAAAGATTTGTCTTGACTAATGATGAACTTTCACTGCTTGTTTTAGGATGAACCGAGAATCTACGTTGAATCGGAGGACGAGCCCGGTCGGATGCTTCTAGAATCCAGGATTCGTAGAGATGATGGATATCAGAAACAGCAAGGTCTGCCAGAGCTTTCCTACGCTTGATCGCACATGTTGGAACACGCGCTGATACTCTTTGAGGACAGAAACGTTAATCGTGTGGACTGAGCCTGGTGGCACGGACATGGCGTTGAGCTTCCAGGAAGCTGAGGGATGTGCTGTTATCTGGTTCGTCATAAATCCGTCCCCCCTTCTCTTCCCCGCGATTCAATCGGTTGGTACGGCTGCTAACTGTAACTACGTTTTTAAAGGGAATTCGTAAGCAATGTACAACAGCAAATGCTAGCTTTCACGGGCCCGGGTAAGTTTATTGAAGCATACTTTGCCCCGCGCGCGCGCGATTCCCTAGTCGACCTCCTAGGCTTCGAGGAGGAAATATATTAACTTTTCCGTTAGATGATTCCCTCTCCGATGATGCTCTCGATGCTAGCTTTACGAATCCCGTAACACTGCCTCCGCCGGAGCTCGGAAACCTTGCTGAAATTGAGCAACGAATACGACATGCCAGCATCGGCCCTGGACGAATTTCGCTCACCAAATTTTTAGTCCGCGAAGAATATCTCCTCAAGCTTCTACCGCTGGTCAGCGATGCTGAGGACCTAGAAAGCCTCCCGGATCTACATCGACTATGTAATATTATGAAGTCCATCATCTTGCTTAACGATAATACCCTAATAGAGCTCGTCGTGAGCGATCATGTTATCAGTGGTGTAGTGGGTGCGCTTGAATGTATGTCACTGTCCATTATATTCCCTTAACCTTGATCATGTTTTTGGCGCAACGACAACGACTCATTGTCCACCTAACTCTCTAGATGACCCCGATTTCCCCGCCCACAAAGCAAACCATCGCCAATACCTTAACGATCGCAGTCGATACAAGGAAGTTGTCCCAATTAAGGACCCTCTAATTCTGCGCAAAATCAGACACACCTGGCGGCTACAGTATCTAAAAGATGTGGTCCTCGCACGGATCCTCGACGATCCCACCTTTTCCGTGCTGAATTCCCTAATATTCTTCAACCAAGTCGACATCGTCCAGCACCTCCAAAACAACACCCCTTTCCTCAACGAGCTTTTCGCCGTATTCAACCCGAAAAACATAGACAACAAGCGGAAGGAAGACGCGGTGCAGTTCCTCCATCAATGTGCAGCCATTGCGAAAAATCTCCAAGCTCCCGCCCGCGCCAACCTCCTCGCAAACTTCATCGGCCATGGTCTCTTCTCCGTCATCGCATTTGCGGTAAAACACCCAAACCCCGCCCTGCGGACGACTGGTATCGACATCCTAGTTGCCTTACTAGACCACGACCCGCTCATGATGCGCGGATACATGCTGAAGGCTGTCAATGAGAATAGAGTGCCATTGACGGATACGCTCATAGACTTGCTCCATGCTGAGACGGACCTGGGTGTTAAGAACCAGTTGGCTGATGCGATCAAAGTCCTGTTGGATCCACAGGTGCCTATCCAGGATCCGCTGAGTAGGGCTGGCGCAGATTTCCTAACTAAACTGCGCGCGCAGAACCCTGCTCCCGACACCTTCGTGCAGAATCATTTTGATGAATCTGCGAAAAGGCTCTTTTTGCCGTTAAAGAAATTGGAGTCTAGGGAATCACGTAAGTTTTTCTTTTTCTTTTTCTTTTCTTTTCTTTCAAGAAAAAAAAAAAAAAAAAAAAAAAAAAAAAAAAAAAAGAGCTGAAGAGAGCGCAACAATATTTTTTCATACTACGCCAATGATTGTGGAGATATATGCTAACTGTTGGAACTTTCATCTGATTGTAGTTAATGACCTTACGTTCCAAGAAGTCTCGTTATATTCGCATCTTGTTGATATTCTCACATTTTTTGTTCGGCAGCATTATTTACGGTGTCGAGGATTTATGCATGGTGAATCACTTACGCCTAGGGTTGCGCAATTGTTGACAGTACCGCAGAAACATTTGAAACTAAGTAAGCTATCTATACATTTCATCCTTACCCTGTTGCGCTCTCGGTCGGGAGAAGATCCTTTCTGGGAGTCAGGTTGGATTCAATGAACGTCTTACTGACATTGTGTTTGTCCGAATTAGCTTCTTTGAAATTCTTTCGCACTTTGATAAGTTTACAAGATACCTTCTACGTTGCGCAGATGACCCACAACAACATCTTCGAACTAATCCTAAACATCGTCTACGAAACCATGCCCCGCGACAACCTGCTGAACTCCGCCTGTCTGGATCTCTTCGAATTCGTGAAGCGCGAAAACATCAAAACCATAATCATCCACGTCGTCGAGAAATATAGAGATATTCTCAAGAACATCACGTATGTTGACACGTTCCAGCATCTAATATTTCGCTACGATCAATTGCAAGGATACGGGGCGGCGGCAGAGGCGGACGCGACGTTGTTCAGCCAGGACGAGTCGGGGACCCCACGAATGATCATCAACGGTGGCCAGCGGTGGCACGGAGTGAGGGGAATGGATGCGGCGGAGGAGGAGTACTTCGATACGTCAGATGACGAGGAAGATGAGGTATGCTTCTCATCTCGTGAATTTGAACATGATGAACGGGGGCAAGAAGGGGAAGAACGTGACAAGAGCGTCAAGTTCAATCAGGCGCATTGTTATCGTGATGGGACATCGGTACTTATTGTCGATTACCAACAGGACAAGCAGCAGCAGATGGATACGACGGCGACGAATGCGAACGCGAATGCGTCGACGGCTATTGCGGTTAATGGTTCTGCGTCACCCGTCCTCAAACCTCTGGTCGATTATCCGGATGATGATGACGAGGACGCCATGGATATAAATGTCCAAGGACAACCACAGTCGTCAGACTCAGTGGTTATGCCCATCGACCAAGCGCAACCTCAACCGCAGCCGCAACAGCAAACACAAACACAGCCCGAAACAGCCTCGACATCATCTCCTGACCACCCCACCACCACCTCCAGCCCCCGCCTCCCCGCACACCGCTACACCGAGAAACGCCGGCGCGAAGAAGATGACGATGACGACGAACTCGTCAAGTTATCCTCTGGCACGAAGCGGCGTAGCTCAAGCCTGAGCAGCATCGGCTCATCATCCGGAAGCGTTGGAATCGGTATTGGTTCGTTGAGGAAGAAGAAGAGTTTTTCCGGGATGGGGAAGAATGATGAACGTGAGCGTAGTGGTGCCGATGAGACGGGGACGGGCCCTGGTGGCACTGGTGCGAAGAAGATTTCGATTAGTTTGAACCTGTCATCATTTAAGGCTGGAGCTGCGCGGGGGGGCAAGAATGTGCCTGCGGGTGCGGGAACGAGTGTGGGAGTGGGAGTGGAGTCTGGAACGAGCCAGACAGTGGGTAGTCCCGCCGCAGCCACGTCCACCACACTCATCGCTGAAGGAGAGGAAGATACCCCTGAGAAGACGGATGGCGGCAGTGGCGTTGTAGCTAGCGATGCGAGTGATGTTGATGATGATGATGATGGCGGCGGTGGTGGTGGTGGTGGTGGTGGTGGGGCTAGTGGGGATAGCGGAGGCCGCGAAGCCAGGAGGAGCGTTGGTGTCGGCGCCACATAGAAAGCCGATTTGCCCCATGCTACCTTTTGCGTTGCGTTGCGTTGCGTTGCGTTGCGTTGCGTTGCGTTGCGTTGTGTTGCGTTGCGTCATGTTGCGTTTACATGGAATTGAACTGCCAGGGGCGTCGTGCTATTCCTTCCTGATTGCTGTTGCTTGCTGAGTTTTATTTGAACTTGGGGGCTTTTGGCTTGGGCTTTTGGCTTTGGTCTGGTTGGTGGATGGGTGTTTGGTCGTTCCTGACTTTTGATTTGTTCAATTCACTTTTCTTTTGCCTCTATGCTTTTTCTCTCTCTGCGTGTGTATTCTCTATAGGTGAATGTGAAAGGGTGAAAGGTGAGGCCAATTGTCTGTGTCATATGTGGAGTTCTACTTTACTTTTCTTCTGACCTGGCTCCTTATGCCCTTTTCACACATACTTCCCGATCCGTGTCCGTATATGATGTATCTATCCTACGCATTCTCACCATGAATTTCCTTTTCCTTCCTTTTTTGTTTTCTCTGAAGGTTTAAAATTATAGGAAAGAAGAGCCATAAGGTGTATGAATTGATTTGATACAGGGGTGAGAAAGAGGAGAGAGAAAGATCAACACAGCCATATTCCTAGATACACAAACGAAATACTTGAGATCATTTTTAAAAATGTTGTTTGCTTTGACAACTAGATACTGCGTGATGTCGATATTTTTTTCATCTGAGTTGAGTGTAGTAAATGTGTAAATTCGGAAGATTCATCTATCAATGATTGACATATTAATTAGCATGAGGCTAGGAAGTGCCGCAGGTATTTCAAGAAGGTGTGTTTGTAGGGAAATAGTATGTTGTAACTTATTTGGTCGCTAGGTAAACAAAATTCTCCACATGAAGATATACCTCAATAAGCTTCTACAAAGAGCACTGTACACCTAATCTGCATGCATAGGCTTTTCTATACCTAAAACCCCCTGGCACGCCGTCAATCCCGATCCACTGAAGGAAAAAAGAGGAAAAAACTCCCCCAAGAAATGACCCTAACCACACCACATATCACGGCAAACAGCTTCCTAACAACAACGACCACCACCAGCACAAGCTCCACAACGACAGATGACCCAGAGCCCGTACTAATATACTTCATCACCGGAAACCCAGGGCTTATATCCTACTATCATGCATACCTTTCCCTTCTAAGTTCAGAACTCTCTCCTGGTACCGATGTTGATGGTTGTGGTGCTCCTGATAGCGGGAGCTGGAGCAACAGCAACAGCAACCGCAACATCCCCCAATGCATCATCCATGGAAAAAGCATGGGCGGTTTTGAGATTATTGAAAATGACCGAGGTGTGAGTAACGTTAATGGAGGGACAGAAGCGCAAGCGCACCCAAGAGCAGCAGCAGCAACGAATACGAAGCTATACAACCTCTCAGAACAGATTGAGCATGTGGAGCGCAACCTGAACGATTTCGTGGATGCATGGCGTGCGAGGATGGATTGGAGACAGGAGACGGACGGCAACGGCGTTGCTCAAGAAGAAGAAGAAGAAGGAGGAGGAGGAGTAGAACGACGGCAGCGCGGAGGTGCTAATGTGATTTTAATCGGCCATTCGGTTGGTGCGTATGTCGCTATGGAGCTCATAAGACGACAGCGGGAGAGGAATAGTAAGAGGCAGACGAAGACATCATCATCAGCCGGCAAGGGGGAATGTGGAAATGGAAATGATGGTGCGATGGACATTATCGGCGGAATCCTGCTGTTTCCGACTGTGGTTGATATTGCGAAGAGTTCGTCTGGGAGGAAGTTGACTGTTCGTTTATTTTGGTTTTTACTTTTTTTTAATTACTGCCTCTTTATTTCGATTTTGTGTATACTTTTCCCCCTATCTCATGTTTAAATGTCTTCTACGCTTATGGCATATACATACCCCCTCATCTATCCGTCCATCCCTACAAAATACCTTTTATCCTACCATGTTGGCATACAGACTACTTTACTAACAAACATCCAAATTCGCAGCGACTTCTCTACATTCCTTACCTAGCCTTACTCACAAGCCTGCTAGTCAAGCTCCTCGTATTTATACTGCCGGGATCTTGGTTACGCAGCGTGGTGGGGATGGTTATGGGTTCGCCCCCAGGAAACGCAATTGACACAACAGTGGAGTTTTTAAGGAGTAGACGGGGTGTTGAGCAAGCGATGTGAGTAATAGATGCGATTTTTCTCTCTTTTAAAATGTGTTCTCTTTCGTATTGGCTGTTTTCTCTTTCTTTCTATCTCTTGCCCCTTATTCCTTCGAACTCCCCGTTTCTTTTCCCAATTGCGCACATGGGGTTAAAAAATAACCTCCACTAACTAAACATCAACCACGGCATATACAGACACATGGCCGCAGACGAAATGCGCGAGATAACATCCGACACATGGAGTGACGAGATTTGGGGCATAGTTTCGTCATCACCCGCACGTTCATCAACGCCAATATCAACCACAGCTTCAGTGCCAGCAAAGGTACCACTGAATCTGGTGCTATATTTTGCACAGCAAGATCATTGGGTAGCTGATCAGACGAGAGACGATATTATTCGAGCTAGGGGTGGTATGGAAAAGGGCACGGGTAGTAATGGTCCCAGGATGCAAGTGTGCGAGGATGGAGTGGTGCATGGGTTTTGCATTCGTGAGCACTCATTTTCTTTCTTTATCCTTTCATATTTCTCATTCTCCTGCTGTTTCTAAGAAAGTTATGAGCTTGCGAGGTGGCAAATGATCACTGGAGAGGGGATGAAGTTCTAGTTCTGACTAACTCCTCCCCTGTTTCTCATATATAGGGCATAGCGATATCATGGCAAAAAAGACCGCCGCGTGGGTGAGGGATATTATCCAAGGGCGACAGAACGGCCAGCGGTTCACTACAACCGCGTAGGCAGATAGGCAATACATAGACCCATACTCTCAATAGATCCCTTGTTTTTGTCTGGCAGAGAGACGGCGCATGGGGATGCCGAAGACATAATCAATAGGTGTCACAAAAAGCCGTAGGAACAGACTATCTAGCTATTTGCCAAAGTCCTCCCGTCCAATTAAGGCCTAAGTCGTATATAGAAACTACATTCAAGTAGCCTCTAGGTCACTGTGCGGGAGCTTGATAAGCCTTTCTGAAAAGCGCACCAAGTACATCACTTCCTGCGGTGGTTGTTGGTAACTGCGGTGGAGCAGCGGGCGGAACTGGCCAATACCCGCTTCCCTGCTGCCCGTGATGTTGATGTTGATGATGTTGCTGCTGCTGCTGCGTTTCTGAATCGACGTTTCGTAACGCGGGACTGTGAACCTTCACGCTCCACTCATCATCCTGCTGCCTCTGCTGTCCAAACAACTCTTTCAGCGAAATCTGCCGATCCATGGGCACACCACCCTGATACAACTCCTGATCTCCATGAACCTGCGCATCACCCAGGTTTGCCTCCGCAGCAGCCCTCTCCTGCGCAAATTTCCTACTCTCCCCACCATGCACTGCACACTCTTTAATAATCTGCGCATTCAACGTCCTAGTCTCCGCCGTGGAGCTAGGAGGGGGCTCCGAGAAGATCCACAGCCCATAAATAACCGACTGACGACCATCCGCCGACTTGATCGTGGTCGCGCTAGGCTCCGTGCCCGTCGACGCAACTTTCAAAATGACATATTCCTCCGTAATCTCCACATCCTCGCCGTCCGCAAGCATGGCTTCGAAATTCTGCATGCCGCGCCGGTTCAGGACCAGCACACTATAGCGCTCCTCGCCCAGCTCGCCCTGGGTCAGCTGGCAGACAAACATGGTGCCTTCGATGCCGCTCTTCTCCCACAGCTGCGTCGTAGCGCTGAAATTGTAGACGACAGCGTAGGGGGCGAGGGAGAGGATGGAGCGGATGTCTGGATTGTGGCGCTGGAGTACGGCGAGGTTGAGCTCTTCGTTCGTGCGCGTTGGGGGTTTTAGCTGCGAAGGGTCGGTGGCCATAGAGGAGGAGCCGTTGGCGGCAATCCGGGTGTCTGAGATGTAGTTATTTTGAATATCTGATTCGTAGTCAGAAGGCTGGGCCAGGTTTGAGGGATTGCGGTTGTGGGAGGATCGATAGGAGGGTTGTTGATGATTGTTGCTGGGCATGTTACTGCTCCGGTCTTGACCCCGTCTGAGAGGCATGGCTGCGGCTGCTCTATTATGCTACTGTACTGTGTATTGTAGTTATGTTCCAGTTGGGTGAATTGGTTAGGATAAACAAAGAAAAGTAACGTGAGGAGGAACTTATTTAAATCGGCTGTGGCTTGGAACAAACGGCTCGGCCGACGACGTCAACGACAACTAAATATGTCCACCAACATCTGGACTTGGACTTAAACAGTTGAGGTATTATATCAACCCCTGATTAATGCATATAATACAACGAAATGTGACTCCAATTGATGTGCTTTGAGCTCGTTCTTCTGCTTCTCCGTTATCTTCACACCCTCAGCCCCTCTTCTAAACACATGAGCGAAGCTTATTTGGCTTTCAGCTTGCCACACCAGCCTAAGAACCGCCCAGCTGACCGGTTAGCACAAGGGTTTGTGAACATCTGTCATGAACGCATCGCGGTGGAAGCGCTCAATGTATCAACGTATTTAGCTTTGTCGCCATGAGGAGCAGATAAACGTGGTTGGGCTCTTTTACGTATCTACTCATCCTCAATCGCTTAGTTACCACCCCGCAAACCATGGCCCCGAGCGACGCCCACGAACCCGCCACCGCCCCCGCCCCTGGCCCCGCAGATGTGCCAGGCGCTTTCCCTGACACCCTCGACAACGACGACGGGGATAGCTCCCTATCCTCCGGTCTCCAGTCTATCTCTCGAGCCCTTAAAGCTAGGAGGTCTGAATATATCCGCCCGCGGAAACTCCGCGTGAAAATCGGGACGTGGAATGTTGCCGCCTTACCAGGTACAGAGGACGACGTGGCCTATTGGTTCGCCAAAAGAGCTGGACGGTCACCGAATTTACCGTCGAAGCCCTTTGGCGACAGGACAAACGATATACATGCTAGATCGGGGAATACCAAGAATGGCCTTCGGCGCTCTGGCAAGGCGGGATCCTGGGTCGATCAGGAATTGGCAGGTTGTGGATCTGTACAGTTGGCTGCTGGCGAACCTGTCTCGGCTGGGCCTGGGGCTGCGGGCGCCGACGATATCGATATTTATGTGCTGGGACTACAGGAAATTGTGGACGTTTCATCTCCGTCGGAGTCGCTGAAGCCATATGTCGATCCGGCGCCGTCCAATCGATGGAAGGAAGCCGTTCGGAATGCGCTGCCCCCGGGCTATAAAATGGTAGCGTCGCAGCAATTGGTTGGCCTACTTCTACTAATATTCGCATCTCCATCAGTGGCGCCAACGATATCTTCTATCAGTTCCGTGGGTGTAGGCACTGGGTTGATGGGGTACATGGGGAATAAGGGCGGAGTAGCTACGCGAATAGTCGTAGGAGGAACAACTCGACTCGTCTTTGTCAATTGCCATTTAGCGGCCGGTGCAGATAAGGGCAGTTTGGACAGGAGGAACTGGGATGTTGCGCAGATTATCAACCGCACCAAATTCGATCCTCTAGACGAGGAGGATATCTTGGGCGACGACGGTAACACGATCGGCTACGAGGACTTTGCTTTTTGGTTTGGCGACCTTAATTATCGCCTGGACGATATTCCTGGTGACGACGTACGTCGGCTATTACATTTACATACCGGAAATAAGTTCCGTGGGACGAGCTCTCCTCGCATTCCTAATGAAAATGTGCCGCTTTCCCCGTCAACACAGAATAGCAATGGGAATAGTTTTGCTTCTTCTGACCAACTGCCAATAAATACAATATCAAATTCCGGATTTACCGAGCCGCTTATAACATTGGAGGACAATTCTATCATCGAACCGCTTCTTGATCCAATGTCCCTTGAAACTACCCTCGCTTCTCTACTCCCTCATGATCAGCTTCACAGGCAGCAACAGACGGGGAAAGCATTTCAGGACGGTTGGAGAGAGGGAGACATTTCCTTTTTGCCAACCTACAAATACGATATCGGAACCACCGGCACATTTGACTCAAGTGAAAAACAACGTGGACCTAGCTGGTGCGATCGAATCCTGTTTCGGTCACGGCATGATTTTTTAGAATACAAGCGGAAGGTTAAGGAGGCCGAGGAAGCAAAGAAAAGAGATGAGGAAATGAAGGCCCTTGGCTTAGGACAAGGGGAGGAAGATGATAACGTTCTTTTTGACTACGATCCGGATTTAGATGGTGCCAATGATTATGACGAGAATGAAGATACAGTGGAGCCCAGCAGCGCTCCTCATAGTAGTCAGTTGGAGCACATAGACACGATTCAAATGACCTATTATACATCACATCAAGAGATCGTGTCGTCCGACCACAAGCCGTTGGATGCGGAATTTGTCCTTAGTTTTGATGCCGTCGATCCGGGGTTGAAGGCCAAAGTACATCAGGAAGTTGTCCGCGAGTTGGACAAAGCAGAAAACGAGAACCGACCTGGAGTGACAATTGTTGTGGAGAATCAACCAGAGGACAGCAGAGAGGACTACCAGACATCCTCCCTCGCTAACGATCCGAACGCTGTCAACTTTGGTCAGGTACGATACGATGTTCCTGTGTCGCGCAACGTGACGATTGCCAACACAAGCGGAGCCCCGGCGACGTTCGGTTTCTACTATAGCCCATCAGATAATGGAGGAGAAAGTGTTGCAACTCCTTCCTGGCTTCATCTTCGGGTAGACGGGAATCCCGATGCCGATGCCCAACATCCCAAAAGTCGCCCGGAGTACACATTACAACCTGGTGATACGATAAATGTACAGCTGATTCTATGTATATACGATATCAATTATGTTCGGGAGTTAAATAACGGGGAGGCGCAAATCGAGGATGTTTTAATTTTACAGGTCACTAACGGGAGGGATTACTTCATTCCGGTACACGCTACTTGGATTCCGACGTGTTTTGGTTTTTCTCTAGATGAGCTTACACGGATGCCAGAAGATGGAGCCCGCCAGCTTGATATCAAGGCTCAACCACTACGCTCAAGCGAAAATCATGACAAACAGGGTACCCGCGTGTCGGCGCCTCGCGAGCTCTTCAGATTGACAGAGGCGATAGCTGACCTTACAGAACGGGCTGTCGCAGAATGGGGCCAGGTTGGAGATAATAATTTCGAAAATAATCCGCCGCCCTGGGATACCGAGAAAGGAGGGTGGCCGTTCGAAGAGCAAACATGGGGCTTCACAAATAATCACGAACGATATCACCTTCTTTCCCGCGTCCGAGATGCCCTGGATACCAATTCACCCCTTACATCCATATTCCCCCCCGAGCTCCGATCCCAAAATAGAGTTGAACTCCTTGCAGAAACGCTCCTATCATTCCTCAAATCTATCCGCGGCGGCATGATCACCGCCCCACTTTGGCACGAACTAGAACAAATAGTAATAAGCAACGAAAAGTCCAAATCCCCACCATCCACCGAACAATCCCAATCAAGAATCCTCGAAGCTCTGTCCTCCTCCCCCGCTCATAGCGTCTCTTTCACTTTCCTTACTTTCATGCTAAATCGTATCACCAATGAAATTGCCCCTCTTTCAACTCCAGCCGCTCAAACAACGCCGACATCCCCGACAACACCCCTGGAAACCCCATCGATATCTACAGCTTCCCTACCCGGCTCCCCATCATCAACGCCAGTATCTCCTTCTTCAGCCACCTCAAGTTCTGCGACCGCATCCCCACCACTTTCAATTAACCCTCTGTCTAGAACGTTTAGTATCCGCCGAGGGAATCCACTCAACTACTCATCATCCGCCGGAACCCACACTGACACCACGGGTGCTCCTGCTGCTGCTGCTGCCACGGTGGGAGCGAAGCCAACGACCGCGTCCGCAAGGCGCCAAGCAGTCAAGAAGGTGTTTACGAAAATATTTGCAGAAACAATATTTTCGAGTGATATTCCGCGGCCGGAGAAGGATAAAGAGAGGCGACTGTGCGAGGAGAGACGGAGGCGGGTGTTGGAGCCGTTTTTGGAGTGATTCTCCCTGGCGCCGTTTTCTCCGCCTCTTCTTCTTTGCTTTTGCCGGATGGGAATGCTTTCAAGCTATATATCCGCCGTGTTTATTAACAGTTTTCATTTGTATATCCTTGTTTTGTTGCTTCATATTTTCCGGCTCTCGTTTAGAGTCGCTAGTTATGTGTTTGGAGTGATTGCCCTAGATATATATATTATGCGTCCCGAGACGTTCTGAGCTGCATAGAGCAATATACGAAACTACGTTTGACGTTTCATGTTCCCCACAGCAATATATACATGTATACTTACCCAACTTCCATGAAATAAACTCTCAGTTCCAGGTCCCAAAACAGCTTAGCTGAATTCACCTCAAGGATTCCGGACACCTTCCCTATTTCAGTTTAGTTTCCAAACTCTATCCACCAACCTTATATTTCCTGCGCTCAACCTTGCTATGTGATACCAACGATACAAGAGAACTCGCGCACGGCGCAAAAGCTACGGATAGAACTTGCCTTCTTATAGTGAAAAACACAGAGCCTACCTAAAAGGGTGTCTGTCTCTTTTAGATAAAATAAGTTGGAGGGAGGGGTTCTATGTAACACCCTCATAGCCTACAGATGAGAGCTCAATATATCAGCCTTTCTTAGGCCTTGATCTGATCTTGATATGCTAATATGTTAAAATTAAAAGGTAGTACTGTCTGCATGCACACGACGAGGTATATCGAGGAAAATCATTGAGGAATATTGTCAGCTACAGATGCGGGATTTATTCCCTTCTTTCATATCATATCTTCGGCACAACATGGACTTGCTTTGCGTTTGTTAATGTTCATATTCGTACGATGGAGGATAATCTTGTCAAAGCCGTTGATAACGCATTTTCTATACATACACATAACATATTCATGCAAATTTCAAATGAAGCCATGTCTATCTTGCATTCCGTCCACCCCCAATAGCCCCGTGCATCATTCGGTTGCGTGGCATCCATAACGTAGAGGATCCACAGTATACAAGAGAGAAGAGGTAGGTAGGTTCTGGGAGAAATAGAAATAGAGAAATGGGGAAGATAGAGAAATTCCGCCGGCCGGGGTAAAGATTCTGAATAGCTAACTAGCTAGCTTGACTACTTGCTCGATATCAATTGGAACCAGGTGTCTCTTATGGCGCGTTTGACTGTCCATTAAACTGATTGTAAGGTAAAAAGTCATTATAAGGCATGCGAGGCAGTTCCAAGGGGATTGATTGATTGATTGATTGATTGGGAAGGCCCAAAACTCAAATCAAGGGACAAGAGAAGGGGAAAAGAAGAAGAAGGAAATGGTCGGTCCTATGCAATTTCGCTGATGATCGCTCAAAGTTGCTCGACGTAAATATTCCCCGTGAACAAACACGGAATGAAGACACGCTATTATAATTGGAAGGGGAGAAGAGGACGAAAAAAAAGGAAAATATGAAAAGCTGAAAAAAACTTTAGAAATTACAGAATATACCAGAATACAACCTAGTGAAAGTCCCGAAGATACATCCTAAACCAAGCCCAACACGAAATACCCAATGCCTGGGGACCAAAGTCACGACGAAGTTCATGCCGAAGCAAAAAGTGAAAAAAAGGAAAGATGCATGTGACAATAAATAGAAGAGATAACAGGGAAATAAGAATAAAGAGTGATTCCAATCCAGAATTCCAACAGAGAAAGAAGAAAATCCAAAAACAATATAGTTGGGAATAAATAAGAAATAAATAATAAAATAATAAATAATAAATGCTCCGTCCCTATCCTTCCCATCCGTCCAAGAAAGTCAAGCAAATCAATAGAAGACGAGGATGAATCAAAACAAATCGCAAAGCACCCACACATGCACACGCACACGCATCCTAACTTGGAAAAAGGGAAACGTTCCCCCCATAAATAACTTCCTTCCCAAGCCAAGCCAAACACATGAAATAAAAGAAGGTAACTCAGCAAATTAAAGTAGACAAGCAAAAAGTTTAAAGAAAACAAAAAATAAAACAAAAAATAACCGAAAAAACGGGAAAAAACGAGGGACAAGTGGGAAACATAATAAAAAAAATCACAAGGTATTACCATCCATATTTTCCCTCCATTTTTTTCGTCCCCGCCTCCAACCCCCCGATGATAAAACGCAAAAAGATCCCATCTCCAAATGCAATTTCTTGTACAAAAAGAAATGAGGGCGAAAGGGGAAAAAGCGAGTTCGTTCCGTCCCTCTCCCCAACGCCGTCGCAAAACCTCCTGAAAATAAGCGTTGCAACGATCCCCGGTGTCATTCCTGAATATCGCGCGCCGCATCACCCCAAAAGCAAAAGCAAAGAGAAGTAGAGAGAATCAAGTTGAAACGCCCCCGTGTCCGCAAACGAAGAAAACAAATTTAAGTCGTGAAACGCTGTTGTGTTTTTGCCGCTTTTTTTCCCTCAATTAAATGTTTAGTCCTTCAATTTTCCCTCTGACTTAGCCCCAGACGGAAGCCTGGACACCCAATGAGTTCTTGGATCGCCACATGCCGCTTCCATTACCCCAACTCAGGCCGACATGGCCGGAGGATTCGTTCGCTCCAGAGCCAGAGGCTGGGGCAGTGGTTGAGCTGGAAGGGTTGGATGCAGAGGAAGTAGACCGTTCGTTCCCGTTCCCGCCCGTGTTTGTATTGGTGTTCGCGGCCTCGTCTGGAGAAAAACCGTAACCCAAGGGAGAAGGAAGTGGAGTTGTTGAGCGCTTATTCAAAGCTGGGTTACTCGCCTGGTTGCTGGTGGATTGCTGGGGGGCAGGGCGAGACCCAATGGGTCCAACAGATGTAACATTTTGTTTCGAGCCGAGCTGACGAGAGGCGGAATCCGCGTTGCCGCTTCCAGGGGAGGAGGTATGCGGTTGTTGCTGCTGCTGGCCAGGGTTGGTGTCAAAGATACCGTACGAGGTGGGTCCAGAGCTGGGGGAGGCATTGCTGTTGGCTGGTGAGCTGGACTGGGGAACGACAGGAGATGGCCTAGTGTTGGCTCCCGACGTGGACTGGGGAACACTTTCGGAGCTACCCTGCACCTGGGTTTGACCAAGGCCAAAGGGATCTACACCTCTAGGGGAAGGGCCTCTTACCCCTGCGGCAGTGGCAGCAGGATTGCCAGATGATTGATTTTCCTGACGAGAGCCCTGATGCTCCTCAGCCATGCCACCACTGGGGTAGAAATCGGGACTAGCATTGCCATACAAAGAACGGCGCTGGCGTGCAATCCATTCGCGTCGACTTTCTTCGCTCATCGCAGCGGGGCTCATGGAACGATCGGATTTGTTTCCAGACATTTCGGAGGAAAGGCCTTTTTCCAATGAAAACCCACGTTAAGATACAAGTACAAAACCACATGAACATAGATTTTGGCAGAAAGAAGTAACAGGGAATCGTATACAATGCAAAATAGTAATGATAACACATATTGGTCCGAGAAAGAAAAAGGGAATCAGAATGACCAAAAGAAGACAAGAGATATCAAAGAAAGAAAACGAATAGCAACGCTCGTCACGTACGATGGATCTGCTGCTGATGGTGGTATTTGCGGAGTTCTCCCTCTCGCTGTGCTGCCATACGTCGCTTTGCCTGCATCATCTGCTCTACTTCGTTTGGACGACCTTGGTAACGTTGGGCAGCATAGAAACCTTGCACGTTGGATGCAGAGTGGGGCCGGAGTGATTCGTAGTCGCCAATGGAGCTATGGCGCTGGGGCATTACATTCATCATGCGAGCATCTTTAAGACATATTTTAGGATACGAGAACCAAAAGGGAGGGGTTTTTCTTCTCCAAGGCGGGTGAATAAAACATACCATAGTCTGGGTAGGGGCGGTTCATCATCAGAGGTACAGACTCCCGTCGAGGAATAGCATTGAACAATTTCCCGCTTTTCACGAGGTTATCAATGGCGCGATCAACCTCTTTTTGTCTTATCAGTACGTGGTTCCAAAGAAAAATATAGTTAAGGTTTCCCAAAAAGCTTATGTAATGGTTTTCCAGCGTCAACCATTAAAAAAAAGGCAATTTTAAAGAAATTCCATCCATACCATCAAACTGTGATGAAAACGCAGCTGCATCATCGCGCTGGGAGGTAGAGCTGGTGCCTATAGCCATGAGATAATAGTGTTAGAAGATGATCTTCCATCCTCAAAGCCAGCGTGGCGATGCTGACAAACCTGATCGCGAAGGGGGAGCCGGTTGCTCCCAGGATGCTTGGCGCATGGGAGCCTGCCAGCCTTGGGGTTCGTAATATGCCATGATTATCGACCCGGAATGTCTCCAATATGCAAGGGCCAACGACTTGAGCAAGCTTATAGGACGGGCAGTAATGCAGGACCGGTCGAGAAAAAAGGAATGTATGTTCGCTCGGGAGAGTGGATCGTCACGACTTTCTCAGACCTAAAATACAAGAGCACACGGCGGGTAAGCATTTAAAACAGGTAATATCAAGAGGCAACACGCCACATAGAAGGAGGAGTTATGAGATGGAGAACATATAAATCGAGGATTTGAGATTGAAGCAGCGGAGCAATAGGTGAGCTGAAGGAGATGCTGTGGGTTTTAGGTGGATGGGAGCAAATTTAACAGGTTATTATTGCATGGAGTTTGTCATCTCTCCATATATGCCAACTGAAAAATTTCGCATCATTTGGAGTAGCTTAGCGGATTGACACTTTGCATGGAAGAGAAAATATGGGGCAAGCCAGTTTTCACTGGATATATTTGGTGGTACTGGTTGATGGGTGATGGAGTGAAGGCAGGTGACAACTCGTATCCCTGAGGTTCAATATACACTCAACAGTGAGAAGAAAATGGGCTCTACAGGTCATAAACTCACAGTACATACAAAAGGAGTGCGACACTGTGATGTCGAATAGTTGTACCCTTTACATATAACCACTTCACTTCAACCACCCACACGAGTCGATGGGGAGAGGAGTGGAGCCAACAGCGGAACAGGCGAAATAAACTGAAACCCCTGAGACGAACAAGGGAGGGGAGAAATGGAGAGAGCGTGAGAAGAGAGAGCAAGAAGGAGAAGCCAAGAGAAGGGCGGTTGAGTAAGTCGGAGGGGGATGATGATGGAAAAGAGAGAGAGAAGGGAAAAGGAGAGTGGGAGCGAGAGAGAGAGGATGCGAGGATGTGAAGGATGTAAAGGATGTTGAGTGAGGATGGATGAGGGATGAGGGATTGAGGGATGAAGGGTGAGACCTGGCTTGACTGCGAGGCGACGACGAAAAAAAGGCAGCGCCTGGCAGAAAACGGAAAGGCGGGTGCGGTAATCGCTCGTTAGCGGCGGCGCTGGTCGGGTTGGGCCAGTGTCGCCTTGTACTGTAGTTACGTACTGTAGGTAGTTAACTCTGTACCGCCATTATTATTAATTACCACTACCACTACCACTACACGAAAAAATATCACGAAAATAGCAAATGTTTTTGGTTTTTTTTTTTAAAAAAAAAATAAAAATTGGGATGGGATGGGATGGGATGGTCGAACATGATCCGCTTCCTCTAGAAGTTCATGACTCATCTCATAAAAAGTAAAAAGCCAACCTGCTCAGGAGATGAGAATCTTGCCTCTCCGGAGACAAAGGTGGTTGCTCTGAAATTCTACGTACAGTCTGATACGCGCGCGTTACATACATACGTAGGTTTGGTTCATTATTACAGCTCGTACGGTTTCGTTCGATTGCTCTCAAGGTTGCTTCTGTTATTAATAATTCATTCTTCTAATACTTAATTAGTACTTGTCACTCACCGCAGTTGAAATCAAATGATATTTTATTTATCTATGAAGCTGATATGTACATTACTGTCCTAGTTCATAGTTCATCCTCCTTTTGGCCTCCTCCATCTTCTGCCGTGTTCGATACAGCAAGCAAAAACCATGAAACCATCAAAGCTGCCTTTCCCACCCACTCGCTCTCTGCCCCTCCATGCACATTGCGGAGCTTCCTAGAAAGATATCCCCCGCATGAGCCGAAAGCCATCTGCAACCCCAAGCCATTGATTAGGCGGACGCTTCCGCCCATCCGTTGGCCTATCGAATTTGTGGCCTTGATAATAATAATCGCCTCGCTACCCTACCCTACCTGCACCTCCGTCCGTGGTCTGTATGAAAGCTATGATATAAATAAACCTGAGCGAGTGAGTATCTATCTCTCCTCCCTTCTAGATTTCATCAATGTATCTTCCTCATCGCAATAGAAGGAATAAGAGAACATTCATAAACAATACCCCACATTAGAAAATGGAAATAAGCCATCCTCTGCCCCCCACGAACCATAGCTAATTATCTCTTTCACCCCCAAAATAGTGCAGGTCAAATCAGCAGCCTGTACATACATGGATGTACTGTACACCTCCAGCGCCCATTTGGAGAAGACCAAGATCAAGAAGAAGAGTAAGTTAATAAAAGCGGAGTTGGTGCAGGCTAAATACAAATCTAGTTGTTGGTAGGCGTAACACTTGTCCTTCATCCCCCCCCAGTCCCCTTTTTACTCATCTACAGGAATGAAAATCCACCTTTCTAAATCCCCACCCCTCTTTCTCTCTACACGTTTGCCCCCAAAAAATAGAGAATTATTCATCTAGTGGGAGGATTGTAATGTATGTACATGTACATACATATACTGCGGGGAATAGCGCTGCCTGAATTCCAGTCATGTTATTACCTACTTCCCTTGTTAGTTAGTTATTAAGAAAGTCAATGGGTTTATTTATATTTTCTAACCGTTACGAGTAGATATGCCTGAATAATGTCCTTGACTGATGAGAGATGAGAGAATATACTGGTGATAAAGCCCGCAAGTTTATGTACATGTATCTATCTTGCATTGACATTTCTCTGCAAGACTATGGTGAAATAAGATGAGCATATATATAAGCAACTTCTATGCAAATCCTTCTATCCATACGATTTTACCGATGACAGGTGAGGGCCAAGACAATGAAAGCTATTCCCTTCTATCTTCTATAGGAAAAAAAAAAGAAAGAAAAGGAGAAAGAAAAGAAAAAAGGGAAACAGTAGAGAACAAACGAGAAAAGACACTATCAGACTGCTACAATCAAGCTTTTAAATATCACCAACCCAGAAAATATTTCTGAAAACCCTCGAGAAAGAAAAGGAAAACAAGACATAAGCCCCTTACCACCTGTTCCTCTTAACATCATCATATCATCATGCCAATCATCATAATTGACAACCGTATGCGGCCCAATTTCTCCTCCCCCTCCGTGCAATGTGCCGTGATGGCCCATTCCTTCTCCCTTGTTCATGCAGGAGCACAAAATCCGCACGGGCATTTTTAGACATATGAATTATCTTTTCCGGTCTCCACGAGCTCTTTCTCCAAGCCCTTGATGTATGCGTGTATAGTCTTACTCCTGTTCTGGGAGAGGCACACAGACAATATACCAGAACCAGTGCGTCGTAGTTTCGAATCCCTTCTGAATAAACAGGCATCCCACTTTCCTTCATCTTATTGCTTCAGTTCTGGACAGGGACGGAGTTTAGTACTCAGTTTTCGAACGAAGGTAGGCCCTTTCTAAAAAGCATCAATGGAGAAGGAAGAGGTAGGTAAAAAATAACACAGAAAAGAGCCGTTCAAGTACCCTACGATACTTGTGCAACCTCGTTTTTCGAGCTGTTGATGTTCGATTGGAACAGCAGCAGCGGTGCTTTATGAGGGCCAAGGACACGGTCAACAGTTTGGCGGTTGGAAAACACAGAGTGCTTATTGAGTAGGGGATCCGAGGGTGCAGGCGAGAAAGGGGGTGAATTGAGGCGCATATCAAGTGCGACTTCTCCACAGAGAGATAAAAGAAAAATTCCGAGAAATCGCTTTGAGAACACCGAGACAAGTTTTATAGGCTGTTTATACTGAATCTGGTGTATAAGGAAAAGTTGGCACAGGAGATTTCTTCTCTCTTTTATGTCCAGGACGCCGGCCAGCCATCATCAGGTCAGCAATATGCGTACTATGGAGCTTTGGTCTCCTCTGTTCTATTCTTATCATGATTGATTCTGGCTCTGCTCAAATAGCCAGTCTTTTTAGATTGCACTTCACCAGCGCAAAGTTAGCCTATACTATTAGTTATCCCCAGCGCGAGCAGAGAGGCTAGAGAGAGGTGCTCATCAATCACAATGGGGGAAGAAATGTTCCAATCTATGAACTTCACAGATTGGAACTGCCTTGAGTACGGTTAGCAAGGTTTTCTCTCCGATATTATCACCCTGCCGTATATAAGCACATCAGAGCCATTGCTCTCTCAGAGGTCATGAGGGAGCCTCATATTCAGCCATCAACATTTCAAAATCTATTTATATCAAGCTTTGCGACAACCTCTTAGCCGCCGTCCATCCACCGTCCATCCCGCTAAAGCTGCCCAGGCGGTGCTTGGCTTCCTCAGCCCTTTTTAAAAGTCACATTGGATGGGATGGGAAACCTGCAGGGTTAGAGGAGCTTCCTCTTATGGATTAGATGCCCAGAGGTGGTATTCAAGCCGGATGGAATCTACTAAAAGCAGCCAGCACCAACCGAGCGTACACATGAATCAAATATATTATTTGTCAATCTCCAGGCACTGCATCTTTGGACATCAAACAAGAAGCGGAGTTTTGCATTAGTCACAAAACACTTATCCCCAGACCTAGACCTCGAGCCGTCGATGCTGCTGAGGGCTCCGCTGATATACATTATTATTATTGTCTATTTTCTCAGTTACATGGCTTCCGTTTGTCTTCAGAAGAAATGATATGTAGCTTATGTTATTAACCAGACAGTTTGATGATCTTGAAAGACTGCCATGGCTGATTTTGCTTCTGGTACGGTACTGCGTTGAAAATTTCTTCGATTCTGGAAGCCCTAAGTGCTCTGATGTTTTTTTTTTTTTTTTTTTTTTGTCGTTGCCAACCTGTTCGTTCAATCAGTTCACATCATCTTCGATATGAACGAAACAGCCTCTACCACTAAAAACCGAGGTGAAAGATATCCTTTGATTGGATGCATCGAAGTCACTGCAATTAGCAACCGGTTTCAGGTTTCATCCATACCATAACCAAAACGTATTCTGAATAAATATAGATTATTTTTCAAACACAAGCTCGTTGCCGGCTGTATCGTGAGACTAATGGATTCAGCTATACGTATGGCAGTGCCCAGCGATGCCTCACTCGCGTGAGCATCTCATCATTGTTAAAGCCGTATGTGCGTTTGATATCTATTATGGCTGCGGGATGCACAATATAAGTATTGATAGAGACAACATGGATAGTGAGACGTTTCTCACGGCATTTATCAACCCAGGCTGAGGTTCCATAAAACTTTTGACGAAGACTCCTGAAACATGGGATGTCTCGCACCGCCCTGGTGCGATAGCTCCAGCTCACCATGGTCGTCCTTCTCGCTGCTGTCCATTTCATTTGTTGACATAAAAGGACGGGGCGGAAAGGCTTATTTATTTAGCGCCAAGTACTCCGTATGTTTCCCGTCCTGCATTTTGTTCCTCGACGGCTGGGGCTCATAGGACCTAGCACCACACAAACCACAAGATAAAGATAGCGGAGACTCTTGGGGCGGAAATGCTGTCATGAATGGCACTTCTTTACAACCGTGGCGCTTAGAGAGAGTCAACCGGTATCACTGCTCTCATGTCTGAGGGGTGTACTGTATGTACACATGTACACAGGGGCATCTTTGGCCAAGCAAGGTTCTCTGTGTCCAATCACGATTAATCTTTGGGCTGCGGCTCTCGTTGTGAGCCTGTGATAGGCATGCATAGCTAGCTGCCTGCAAGCCAAGGGCGCTCATCCCGCTGATACGTGGGCAAGATTAGCCGCCACGGAAGACTTCGTGGCAAGGCTGTAGGGGCTGATGCTTAGTCGAGCTCCGATCTTTAAATATCTCGAGGCTCACCCGCCCCTGGGGAAGAAAGGTCCTGACTCGATGGAGTCACTGTGAAATTCCTAGGGTATTTGGTGAATTTCACTGGAGAAACGCCCGAGAAAAAAAATGCTTGTGGACGTCACAGAAAAGAGTAAGATGCCAGTTTCAAATCCACTGTATGTAGCAGGCGATTAACCTAAGAAACAGTTGGCGATGTTATATCACGGCGGCAGCAGTCGACGCTGGAGGAGGAGTTGCGCCAGGTAAGCTGCTGAAAGTCAATTGCACTCATTGTTCATGGCCAACTTGTATTTGCACAACTCATATTGACTTCGCCGCAAACAGCAACCTTCTAATTCCGTCCGTATCGCGTAAGTATAGAAATAATTTTTTTTTTTTCATGAACCACCTCTCCTGCTCTTCGTGTCTTACTGACTCAATTTCGCAGCTTTGCCGGCATGAAGAAAGATTGCGAAAAATGGATAGCGAATAACCCAAATGCTATCACAAAACTTCCAATCCCTCATCAGTTTTGGGCCACTTGCACGGAAGATTTGAACGGATGCTCCAATGCCATATATTCCCATGGTGGTTACGGAGAGCTTGTAAACCTTGGTAGGTGCTGCCTCGAGGAAATTCCTAACTCATCACTGAACTCATAAGCTAACAACTGGTAGATACATGGTCTTGCTTCAAGCTCAAAGAAGCCTCCAGCGACAAGAAATATGTTTGGTATCAAATGACAATGTTCATCAGATGGAACCCGATTAAACAAACTACTTTTATCTTTTGTTCGGACTTCCTCCAATGCCTGCGAGACGGATTGAACCGTCGTATATCTTCCGTCGGCCCAAGTGACCCATTTACCTGGCACGCTTCTTTTGTTGACGAGCTTCGGTTGTTATACGATAATTTTTTTTGGAAGTTCCGGAATTTAGTCCGCGATGCAGAGAAGGTGACCACCGACATTTTATTTTAATCTTCTATTTTCATCTTCCGTCCTTCTTAAAAAAACTAATTTTACGCAGGAACGAAACGAGCCCCAGGCGACCGGGCCCAATTTCCCAAGACTTCACGATATTGCAAGACATGTGATTCACTCAGTTGAAATTCTTGATGTTGCGATAGAGACAGTGGACAGCATCCTCCACGAACATGACCTATTTATCTCAAATGAAGGGAGCACTGTCGCTTTCCCAATACCAGATTTAAAAGCAAACGACGTTACGCGACGCCTGTACTATCATTCTAGGGAACTTCGTGCGATTAAAGCACGATCCGCATCTCTATACGATCGACTAAAGAATGAAATTAGCCTTGTGAGATCCCTCTTTTATGGAACGTTGTGATGGCGATGATGTATTGCTCACCTCAATCTATCGCATTGTAGTCATTCAACCTCGTCTCGCAAACAGACACGGCCGCAATGAAAATTATATCCGCCGTAGGCTTGATTTTTCTCCCCGGAACATTCATATCGGCAAGTCTCACTAGCACCTATGTTTATTATGTTCAACCGTTTAACGTGTGAACACCGCAGACTCTATTTGGCATGAACTTCTTCGATTTCTCCGTTGACGAAGACACGGGGAAACAAACTTTTGCCATGTCAGATAAATTTTGGGTTTACTGGGCAATATCGCTTCCAGTGACCGCGGCAGTTTTACTGGCTTGGGTCCTTTACGATTACTCGTACTTGATAACCAGCAAGATCAAAAAACCATTATTGGAAGATTCCAAATTCAAGGAGATATTGAAGCTTGGATCGTTTTTCAGGAGAAAGGAAAAACAGTCCGATGCGAATTCGCCGACGTAGCACAGAGGAGAGAGATTGCAACTCTGTGCTTCTATGGCCTCCAGATCGGTAAAGGAGGCTGCGATCGGTATGAATAGTATCACATCAATCTGGAGGCCCGAGAACCCCGACTGGCCCAGATATTTGCTAAAAACTGTCACCATTTGGATTTCGAGAAAAAAAATAAAAAATAAATAAAAAATAAAAAATAAAAAAAAGACCAAAGAAAGAAAGAACAAAGATCGAAGTTGGATAATGCAAGAGCGCCCAAATTTTGGAGTGATGTACAACGACTATATATGACAAGCGGATTACATGGAAGCGAATATTTATTTTTTCTTCTTGGATATTCTACGGAAGCGGGAATTTGACCAATTTTATTCTGATTTTGGATGTCAATTATTTATCTATCTTGAGGGTTAAGCATTTATCTGAAATCTAATATTGTCCTCGACTTTTCCGGCCATGTTAACATGCACCAAATTGTACTTGTACTCTGCATGTGCAATACATCAGTTCAAAATTTATCAGAGAAGACATGCCATAATATAAGCACATGGAAGCATTTTCTGTGAATTAAAATTCTGCCCTATAGAAAGTTTCAGCTCCTTTCTTGGAAAGATAGGGGTAATTTGTTTTCTATCACAGCTGCGACATTAAAAAACTGTGTGAACCAGACTTGGTTCATGCAAATAATAATTCAGTATTATTAGACACCGTGAGCTCACCTCATCATTGACAACTGCTGTTTAAATATACAACTGCACTCCTAGAGGATAGAACTCATTTTCGCTACCGTTGCTAGGTGAACAACGCGGGAGCATCCATACATACTATTTGTTGAATGGAACATTGGCCAGGATAACATGAGATAGTGGTTCCGATGGTTTTGCTAATAGTAGCTTCTCTCAGGAGAGCTCCCGGAGAGGGCATATTCTTAAGGCCAGCTCCTTACTTTCTCCGAAGCTGCAGAGATCCCTGAATTGGTGGGGTTAAAGCTATGGCAGCCTGTTGGATATGGATCAATGAGTGCTTGAATTATTAGTTCTTCATACCTTTTCGCCTTGTGGTTCGCTAAAAAGTTTTCACAATGTTTCATGGAAAGGACTTACATCTTTCTGCGAACTCTAACATCACTATTGACTCTGTATACCTATTTGCCCTCTTTGTGACCTTGTGGTATTTGACATTCTGTGGCAATAGCAAGAGGAGTTCGCCAGGACATGCGGATTACATTCTAGGTTATGAACCACCTGTGCATATCCTCATGGAATGACTGAAAGCTTTTGTATTGCTGTCAACGCACACGAGGGTGTTTCCAGGTTTAAACTGGGACAAGTTGCTGTGATATGGTGCCGAGTACCAGAGTAGCAGCACTACCTATCGTTTGCCTAAAAGAAAAAGGATATGATAGAGCCATCCGGGACTGCTACATACGGACTCCAGGCCGAGTTTTAGTTATCGGAAGAGGAGGCGTTGACAAAAGCGCAGGAATGGCCTATCGGCAGGTTTCCACTCGGTTGAAAGCTGTAGTAAGAAAGGCTTGAAATCTTAACGCTTTGTTTCTATGCGATAGTACATACGTTGATGGATGACGGGCGTAGCTTTCGGGAACCCAGCTACCTCCGGGAGCAAGTTGTGAGATGGATGAGCCCGTCCCTTCCCTAGTAATGACATGATCCCGACGGACACACAAATTTTCCAAGGACATTTGCATAAGATGCATACCAAGAACGAAAACAATGACTCCGCTCCTGCATGGCATCGTGTGATCTTTGTCGAGGTAGTGTGCTAATCGGGGACTCCCTAAAGATCTGATAGTAGATCGCGATAGGTGATTTCTTGATACGCCCTGGGCAGATATATTTCATCAGACCCCAGTCTCCTTATCCTTCACACATCGGCTTATCGCTTGTCATGTTTCAGCGAACGGACAGACAAACAGATCGTATCAAACCGTGGAAACAGCCTTTCGATCCCTGCTATAGGTAGGTCATATAGTAGATCACTTCAGGAGGCTATTGCAGCCCCTGACGGATGAAAGAGAAGATTTGAAAACCATATCACATTGAAGAACTATCATATACTATGATTGAGAAGCCGGGTTCCCTTGCCGGGACCTAACACAAGCCGAAGAAAGAGAATCCCATATTTACCGGGTAGAGTAATAATCTAAGTGCCCATGAGCCGACTGTAGGGAGATGAGTGGCCATTGTCGCATTTAAGACTTCCCCTGCCTCGGACTGCGGGGTGAAAACCAACGCCTGACGTCGTCTCAACGAAGTTTTCCTGCAAAATCTGGGGAACAGCAGGTCATTCGTGGATCGGATTTCCTCGGGCTGCAGGCATCGAGGACCCTGGAGGATCGTCGTACACGGCCAGTGTGGGAGAGCCAGCCATCATGTCAGGGACCCGTTCAGGAACAAGATCGAACGAGCGAACCGACGAACCAGAAGCGAAGGGTTCCTGACGACGACGTAGCTGCGCGAGTGTTGACGATATAACCTGGCTCAGAGAAGGAAGAAGTGATGTGATTGATACGCTTTCTTCCGGCGATTTTCAAATCTCAACGGGTCATTGCAAGCATGCATCTAGGTGTTGGCATGTATAAGTCTTGTTTGCTGCTAGTCGGTGTTGCTCGAGTACCCCTATTCAGTTAGTTAGATCTCCGTTTAAATAGACATTCGTGAATGATAAAGAATCCACACCGGACTGGTATATGATACCTACAATGCTTTAGTATTCTCCAGGTACTTTGCTGAACATTCTACATGGCTACAACCGCGAGAGAATCTTTCAGAGAAACGAAACACACTGCTGAAAACAAACAAGAACCATTCTCCATGTGAAGAAAAAAGAAAGCTTAAACACACCTTATGCCTCATGAAACAAAGCATAAAAAGGGTACTCTTGTTGTTGATACCTCCTCTTTGTTCTGTTTCCTCCCTCCTTCTATTATTCTTTCCTTTCGAGGCCCTCCCTGTTGGTGCGCAGTGCTTGATTGGACTGCGAGCTGATGCGCCACTGATTCATGATCTATTTGCTCAGCGCTCTTGTCTGAGAGCAAAAGGAGATTCATTTGTGGAATTACCTGGATGGTTGAGGCAAAGGCAAGCCACTGTTCCTCTTTTGTTTCTCCCCTAGGAGGATTCTACTTTGCAAATCGCCATTTATTGTTTAATATTTTTTTATATATTTTTTATATTTTATATATTTTTTATATTTTATATATTTTATAGTTTTTATAATTTATTGTGAAGGCACAGGAAGTCATACAAAACCCATACATGAATAAAGCCTTGGAGCTCTTTGGAGATGGGAGACGGTTGTGTGGGGAAGAGTCCCCAATGAATGGCAATGTTACTAATAATGTACACAGTACGCTGCAACCCCGGGGGGGTGATCGTGAACAAGCCATTGTGTCTCGCACCGTCGTACAGCCAGAAGTCTTGGGTGCGTTTCATGTACCATTTTGTCTGTAGGATGGGTTTAAAAGGGAGGTTTGGCCTGGGAGTTAACTGGCCGTCATGGAAAAAACACGAAGAAACTCTTGAACCAGCTGGATTTATTTTTTCTGGGGTAGTGACCGCGCTAGAGAAGTTGCTGAAAGCGGCGTCAAAGTTACAAGTTCTTAACGACCTAACCTATGTATGCTTCGTGTCCGTTGTTGGTTTAAATAACACCATTGATTAGAGTTTCGAGTTTCGAAGACGGGGTTCATGGAAATACTCATAGCGTGTGTACAGTTCCTCAGGCGGATCTGTATCATCATCAAGCTTTTGCTAAAATGTTCATGCTCATTCTGCTGCAGGTGGCTCGCTAGATATATTGTTCATTCTTCACACAGGGAGATCAAACGACGGAGTATATATATCTTGTCCGGTACATTGGGTACAGGGCCCAAAATTAAACATTTAGGCAGAGCCATGGCTCGCGGGAGTTTATATACGGAAGAATAGGTCAATGAATCATAACGGGTGCGGAAACGTGAAGCCAAACCATCCCATCCGGTCCAGGAGCTATCATGCTTGACGTAGTTATCTTTTCAGAGCGATCTTTTCCTCCTTTTCTTTTTCTGTTAAATTGTCAACTGATCCACGATCGCGTAGTTTAGCAGTTGAGAGTTGCAATTGGGCCTGAGCATTAACATTGAAAGTGTTGCTGGAGATTGCCCACATGTCACAGCGCCATGTCTGCCAATTGGTTGATGTCTGGCGAGCAAAAGCAAAGAGTGAGGTGGTGGGCGCCAGATAATTTATTAATGACGCCCATTGGAAGCCAGCAGGGGCATCAGAATGTGGACAATGCAGTATAAACGTTGCGTATGTAAATCAAAAGCAGCATCCAGGGACACAGGGAAGCGGGAAGCGGATTCTCTTTTTTCTGAACGGAAATCGAATGAGAATTATAGGGGCCAAAGCTATTCCGTTATGAATGAATGCAACAGTGAGGGACGTAGGCAAGAGATGGTACAGTACGCACACAAACCTGTAGGTAGTTAGCTACCAATATCAGAATTTCATTTTAGGTATGATTGGTCATAGACTCGGCATACAGAACCCTTCTTCTTGTCGTACCTACCTGGGGCTGCAGCTGCAATCCAGTAGTGAGAACCGCTGCAAGGGCGGCCACAGGCGAAGAACGGCACTGTACATGTACATACATACAGTACATACATTGTTCGCCTTAAGCAAGAGCTAGCTCTTTCGCTCCTATATACCGACAAGCCTGCTCTTGCATTGATTAACCCCCCCCGGTCTATAACCATCATTGGAATCCGTTGAGATGTGACCATGGCTCGTTGCAAGGTTTCGACAGCGTTTTAGATCAATACCTAGCTGTACGGAAGGGTACTTTGGATTGCGTTGAATCTGGGAAGGTGCGGAGGTATTCCCCTTGGCTGACCATACCGTACCGTACCATACCGCATTTCCCTACGATCTGTCCTGCCCCGACAGCCCGAAGTGATTTAGCGCGACTGGTTCTTTCAGTCTGGTCGTCACACTTTTCCGCGCTTTCTCTTCTTCCTCCAACAGCGGACGCCCCGTACCATACCACCAATACCATACCACTGATACGAGGCGTAATAAACATACATTCATTCAATTTGATCAATCAGCCTCCATACAACCATCCCTCAACCTCCATCGTCCTCCTTCGACGCCGCCATTCTATACTCCTTTCCAGCCCTCCAGCCTCCCTATCACTGTCTACTGCCCATATCACCGTATACACGCCTTGTTGCCATCGCTCTTTCGCATCTTCCTGTTCCTGATCCCTTGTGCACAATTCCTACGCCATCTTGGCTGCCGATCGACGGCCCCTTCGAGTCCCTCCCCGTTGCGTTGCCCTACTCCTATAGTAGTGGAATAACGTCCATTTTAACCCTCAGGTTCTCGACCGGGTAAAAACCTGTCTAGCTACATTTATTTTGTGGCAGCAACCAGATATATCGGCAAAAGGGCGTGGTCGGATTTTCACAGCCACTCACCGGTCTTCTCATTGATATATCGGACGGGCCCTCCCCCCATCCCCGCGAACCCAATTAGGGGCTGCAACTCCTACTTTACGTTCGACTATACCAGGGCATTGATTTGATCTTTGAACGGAAGGCCAACATTGACACTGGCTGTCAGACCTTCTGGTGACCTGGACGTGTTGAAGCAGTATTTCACAGGACCCTCGCTATCTCTCACCCTCACCCCCCTCGCAGGAAGTCGCTCTGGTGCATTCCCACGATACTTATATAACCTCCTGCCTAAAACCCAATATATATCGAACTCGGCGAATTATATCCTCGTTTCTGATTTTCCGGGGGAAATTCTATCTTCGCGTTTCTTCTGCGGGCCACCTAGTGACCGTTTTCTCTACATCTCTGCGTTATCGGGGCCAGTCTGGGACCGAAAACAATCTCTCCGAAGCTTGGATTCCTTGTTGTTTGAGGCTTGTGGGACATTACTTGGGGGAGTGGATAGCTTGGCTGATACCGTTGCGGTCCCCTTATGAAATCACGTATCTATGGGAATGCCGGTTCATCTCACATCACAGGTGACGTCTCACCGATAGCGTCTAATACGTCTTCCGAAATGGCGTGGGCCATCCCCGCCGACCTTTCGCGACACATTCCTCTCAAATCCTCTTTTACTTCGCAACACTCGAGCTCATTGCCGTCTACTCCTTATCACCACCCTCGCGACCTCCAGTTCGTCTCGAGATCCCCTTCACCGAACCGCAGGAGCAGTTCTCCACGATCTACCCACTCAGAGTCTACGCACTTACTCCCATCACTACGACGGCCCTATGGAGGTTGTAAATATGAGACTGGGATGGCCCATTTCCGGCGGCGGATTCCGTATTCGCTGGGGAGCGAACTCTTACCCAGGGAATCGGGTCCGCTCAAGGAACAGCTGGATCCCGCTGACGAGAAAAAGCTCTCTGGCGATATGAGAGAACTTTATCATAGGTTGCTGCCGTCTGAGGAAAGCGAACAGAGACGGTCAAAGTTTGTGAACAAGCTGGAAAAATTGCTGAATAAACAATGGCCGGGGAACAACATTCGAGTTCATGTGTTTGGATCATCTGGAAACAAGCTCTGTTCAAGTGATTCCGATGGTAAGGATTTGCGAGGACGGAAATAATGAATGCAGTTGACTAATTTTTCCATTACCCTAGTTGACATTTGCATTACTACAACCTACAAGGAGCTTGAGAAGGTTTGCATACTGGCTGACTTTCTTGCTAAAAGTATGAACTGGACCCTAGATGATTTTCCCTGGCATTACATCAGCTGACACTTCTCTCCAGGTGGCATGGAACGAGTTGTTTGCGTTTCTCATGCAAGAGTTCCGATTGTGAAAATCTGGGATCCCGAACTGCGATTGGCATGCGATATGAACGTCAACAACACCCTTGCTCTCGAGAATACTCGAATGATCCGAACATATGTTGAGATCGATGAACGAGTACGACCCTTAGCAATGATTGTTAAGTACTGGACTAAAAGACGGATACTGAATGATGCCGGTAAGTCGTTCTTAGCGGATAGGCCCTACTTGTTGGCACGTTACTGACTCGATATCTCTTCAGCTCTTGGTGGAACTCTGAGTTCTTATACATGGATATGTCTGATAATCAACTTTCTCCAAACGAGGACTATCCCCATCTTACCTAGTTTACAAGAAAGATGTGCCAAAAATACTAACGATACAGGTGGTTCGGGTTCGTCGTTTGACGATGACCTCGAAAAGCTTGCTGGATTCGGGAAGGAGAACAAATCGACCTTGGGCCAACTTCTCTTCCAGTTTTTTCGGTATTATGGGCATGAAATTGATTATGAAACAAAAGTCATGTCAGTCCGGAAGGGTACGTTGATATCGAAAGAAGGGAAAGGCTGGCATCTTCTACAGAATAATCGCCTCTGTGTGGAGGAGCCGTTCAATACATCGCGGAATCTTGGCAATACCGCAGATGATACCTCTTTCCGTGGATTGCATCTGGAATTACGGCGGGCGTTTATTGCGGTATCTGAGGGGAAATTGGACGAGTGCTGTGAGCAATATGAGTATCCTCCTGAGGAAGAACGCAATTGGGAAAGACCGCCACCTCAGCCACGACCAATACTCGCACCTACTCCTGCTATTTCTTCGCGCGGAGGCAGAGGGGGAGGCAGAGGAGGTCGCCATAATACTCACTATAATCGGGGACAAAACACTGGCCGCCGGCCCTCAAGCAGTGCGAACCGCCCTAACAACGCTCGACATACAAATCCATCATTCGCAGCAGATATTGCACTCCAAGCCCAACAGGCACAGCAGGCGCAGTACTTACTCCATGACCATCTTTATCAGCAAATACAAATCCTGCAAGCTCAAGAGCAGGAGTTGCGAATGCAACTTCAAAATCAAGCGCTCATTAGTGGCAGGCCACCTCCAACCCTACTTCGACAGCCGTATCTGCAGTTTCCGTTTCAACAGCAAGACCCATCTGGTCCAGATGAAAATTCAAGAGCCCGAGCCGGAACTGTAAATCACCCGCCTTTAAGCGCGCCTGTTCGGCAGCACGTATTTTATAACCCTTCTTTCATTCCAATATCCCTTCCCACTCCCCAGGGAACCAACACAGACCCACCATCTCCCTCCATGGCTGCGGCCCCTTCTGACGCTCGTCGTAATCATCGACGATCCTCGGTTGCGAATGGTTCCCCTCGCGGATCGCTGCGAGCTCAATCCCAACCTGCACGGCCTTTACAATCTCCAGTGGTACAAAACTTTGGTGGCATATATCAGTCCGTACCTCCGGGTGAAGCTCCTCATACGCCAATCTCAAGACTGCCACCAGCTTCTCCAAAGAGGGCAGGTGCTGAACCCGAAGCACCTATCACAAACGGCATTCCTATGTTTGCAAGACCGTATATGGACGAAAATCGAGCCTCAGAGTACGTTGGCTATTATTTAGGAGATTCCCCTCAATCTCAGACAACCCTTAATCTTCCAATGACATCTCCCCATTCTATAGCCACCGGGTTGGCAATCCAAAACAGCGGACTGTTCTCACACCTCCGGAATCAAGCGGAGTATCATCATACCGTGAGGACTTCTACTGAAAAGACCAGCCCCCCCACGGAATATGCCCACGTGCCTGACCATAGCAGGCGTTCAAAAAATAATCAACCCTGCGGTCGACCCAAGTCCCAAAAGGATCGAGGTCCGCTCATCGTTGATGGCTCCATCCCGATCGGCGACCGCCACAACTCGTTGCCAACAGAAAATCAAGATCATTTCGTGCCCATGAGTCTCAGCACTTCGGCATCCGAAGATAGGCCGTTTGATACTCCTGGTAGTGCATCAGACACACTCTCCCAAGGGTTGCCAGACCATGTCCCCTTTGATGAGGAATATGAAAAGGCCCTCGGACGGGGTGGACAAGCTAATCAATCGCAACCTCATATGAACGGTTGGGATTCTACCAGTACTAAGGGTGCTTCGCTAAATGGTCACCTCACCTTGTCAGAAAGGCTCCAAAGACATCAAATATCCGATACCGGCCGCTCACCGGATTCACACGGGAAGATGAAAATGAATCATTACAAGGGGCCAAAACAATACACATATAGTGCGGAAAGTCGACTGCTTGAAAAAGAGCACCATGGTCCATATGATAACTTTATCCAGTCAGCTAATCCCTTGTCTGCTCTCTCCCCGGTAAAAGAAACGCGAACTGCTTCACCAACTACAAAACGACGAGCAAATGGCGTAGATTCTGAAAAAACCAATGGATCGAGCCACAGGAACAGACAGCGGGGACGCCATGATTCTGTCAGCACTCACCATCAGTCAGACAATAACAAAGAGAAGCAGACGGATGCCCACCATCGAAAACCCAATGGCGTGCCATCATCTACTAATGGAGCCGGTGGAAACGAGCATCATCACCATGCTGGATCAGGCTCTACTGGTTGGCAAATGACGAAGAAGAAGAACAAAAAGGGGAACAAAGCCACTGCAGAACCAGCACATAACCTTTCCAATGGCGTCGAGCCTCTCCCAACTGATGTGTCATTGAGGAAAGGTGGCTGATGTGGGACAAATATTTTATTTCAGCTGCGGGTCATTGCGACCTCACTCCAGATTATGATGTGGATGTGATTTTATGATTATTATCGCCAGGGTGGCTCTGTTTTCACCCGCAAACTTAACCGCCATTTTTTACTTTGCGCTTGCTCCTTAAGAGTCACTGCCAATGCGCTGTACGATACCTTGAAAAGAAACAGCTAAATGTCGGCTTCCCAAAAAAGATGCCACCCAATGACTTGCTCATACGGCTTCGCCTCAGATGAGGAGGCTCATTTTATTTCATCAACCTCACTCGACGGTATGAGGCCTCTACGAAGCGGCTCTTGAAGGCAAGACGTGATATCAACCACCTTTCTACGCATGTCATGTGGCCGTGCAGCTTTATGTCGTATCCATCCACGTGTATCAATACGCCGCTGGAGTGTGATTTATCTTATGAGCAAAAAAAGGCAACAAAACACTTTAGTAGTGATATCCTACCATCGGC
Organism: Blastomyces gilchristii SLH14081; assembly: GCF_000003855.2. Classification (NCBI taxonomy): domain Eukaryota; kingdom Fungi; phylum Ascomycota; class Eurotiomycetes; order Onygenales; family Ajellomycetaceae; genus Blastomyces; species Blastomyces gilchristii. The sequence continues at coordinate 81,792 of NW_003101658.1, read as the reverse complement.
TCACCGCCACGGTCGCGTTAGTCGACCAGAAGGAGGATTACTTGTGTAGGATGCTTCAAAGGAGAACAAGAAGGATAATGGTCGCAAAGAGAGCAGAGTTCACGAAGATAGCAAGGAGAAATGCAAAGGAAGGATCAGGAATGGAAAATAAAATATCTCTGGGAGAAATTACCTCGGTTGTCTTTTTGCCTTTTTTTTTTTTTTCTTTTTTTTACACTTTCCATAACTATACATTTCCCTCTTTCTGCACAGTCATGAAACGAGTGCGTTTTTTGTTGAGATCTTTTTTGGCATGTTTTTTTTTTTTTTTTTTCCTTTTTAGTTTGCAAGAAAAGAGCCGAAGAAATGATATTTTCCTTTCATTTTTCTTTGTCTATTCAGATGTGGGAGGTTTTTTCTTTTCTTTTTTTTAACTTCCCCCTTTCGAAGAAATTTCTTGATGTCCTTTTACTGCAACCTTTATTTTTCCCACTGCTCTTCAGGGTCGGATTCCCCCCTTCTTGTCCTTAATCCCCTGTTCCGTTTTTGCTCTTTAGTACCGTACATTATTCATATCTCATACCGGTGTCCTCTTTGCGTTTGAAAACATGACTTACTTTTACCATATTACATTGCGCATTAGTCATGATTATCCAGTTCCATTTCAATGTTCCTGATTGATTGTTCTTGTGTCAGCGTGTGTCTTATCTGCTTCCTTGTCGGATATTCTTTGTCCTTTTTTTTGCTCCTTTTCAAGTTGGATTTTACAGGTATCATTGTTTGTCATTCATCACTCGGCCTATCAGTATCAAAATTGCTTGTTACACCTGTATGGCTTTTTTATTTTTTATACTATTTTCTATCTTCATTCTGCTATGTTTCTATGTCATCACTTAACTTGCTTAAATTGTTTGGTTTCTACTGTTACCACTCTGCATCATCATTATATAAAGATTACCGTGGGGGGGGGTTTCATTTTCCCTCCGTTGTGTGTGTTCTTTAATTTTCTCCAGTTGTTTTAACATTATTCTATTCCGAATTTTTTTATTTTTATTTTTTTTTCAAACTTTCTAGTAGTTACGAAGAATACAACAATACAATTATTAAAACTATAAATTGACAAAGTCCTAAAATTTATTATTTATTTCTCCTTTGATTTCCTCTCTACTCTCTAGGAGACTTTTACATATATACATGCAAGTCCTCTATTCTCTAACGAAGGAGTAGAGGAAGCCTCGGATAGTATGTTACAAGGTGAACACGAAGTGAATTGAAGGAAGGAACGAAGGGTTGTATAAATTACTCAAGGACTCAGATTTACAATATTCCATTGTATCACAACAAAGGTCAAGAGATTGAGATAATACATAAGCGCCGTCGTATTTGAATACCCGGGGTGCATTAATGAGGTTTATTATCGTAACATAATGGCGAACACATCCGGGCTAGAGGTTTATGGCTTAAGTACAATCGTAGATAGGAGACTCGGAAAAAAAGGAAAGAAAAGAAAAGAACAGAAAAGAGAAAAGGACGGAGAAGGAGAGGGGGGGGGTAGATCTTTAAATAATACATGGTGTGAATAAACAGGGAAAAAAAGGGGGGGGGAATATGAATAGAAAAGATGCAAGTCATTAAACAAGATATGGCAGCGTAGGCTAAGTTGGACACGAAAAAAACAAGCCCGAAAACTCGGGTGCATCCTGCAAAGTGGACTATGTTGATGGCGATCAAGAGAAAGGCGGGATTAGAGGGGTTTATATGGGTGTAAACATGGTCCACACTCACGCACCGAAAACTGGCTACAGCAATGGAATATACAGTTACATGTACAGAAATCTCCAAGGGGCTTAAAGCATGTTTCAAGAACAAGAATGTTGCAAAGATGATTGAGCGAGACGGTCTATCTCTTTCTGGTCGTTGCAAGGGATATTGGGAAAAGGTCAATCACACACTCGAGGTCCTATACAGAGATCTAACGCTCCGTTCTCTTCTCAAGTAGCCTTTATTCTATTTGCTTTTTTTTCTTAACTTCGAACCTCAGCGAAAATGTATGGGAAAATAACTCGACAAGCTGTCCAGAAGACGATAAAACATTCGAAGAAAGTTACGGGGAATATGTAGGCTGGTTGGCTGCGGGCGAAATCCCATATCGAGAGGAAAGCGACGGAGTAGAAATGTCGAAGGAGAACCCATGGGCGTGGGGTGACACCTGCAAGGAGGGCGATGGGCCCGTCTACCAGACCCATTTGCAAGTAGCGGAAGCAGCCTAGTTGGAGGGCTTTGAGGTAGGGGTCTGTATAAAAGATGGGTAGGTTAAGAGCGAGAATTGATACCTCTACTTAAGCGTCCAGAGAAATAGGGTCCAGGGAAAGTGAAAAAAGTGCGTACGGAGAAAGGAAGTAACATACCATTTGCAGCGTAGAGGCTGTATAATGCTTGCGCCAGGATGTTAATGACGCTTGTCAGTCCCTTCCGTTCCCAGTGGAACTTGGACATTTGTTTCAGGACTTGTTGTTTATTGGTGAAATCGGGGACGTTTTCGGGGCTGAGGAGGGTGCGGAGAAGGACAACGTCGTTGAACGCAACCGTCATTCCACCTCCTGTCAATGGGTGTCGCATATTCAACGAATCGCCCAGAAATACTAGGCCGGGCGTCTTGTTTGTGGTAGAGGGAAGGAAAGAATTGGGCATGGACCGCAGACCGCCTTTCTCTAGTGCTTTCGCGAAGGATGGCTGCACGCATTTGGGGAGGGAGGGGAGGACAACACTTCGTAAATGGCCCTTGACGCCGCCGTTCTGTACCGATGCGGAGGGTAGGTTTTCAGGAATGTCGACTAATATTCTCGTCTCACGTGTACCGATCTGATATAGAAGGACAGGAGGGCCATCCGGTAACACGACATGGCCAAAATTCTTCCGAGGAAGCTCTGCGTCTATGAGCTCCAGGCCCCAGAATTTCGACTTCACTCGAGGTGTTGTAGGCAGGTATTGTTTGCGGAACTTGGAAGCGTATCCATCCGCAATGAAAGTCAATGGGGCAAAGAAGTAATCCTTCTGCCCATCGGTGGTGCATTGGACACCCAGCACCTCATTATCTGTCGATGAATGGATGACCGAGACAGCCGTAGTTTCAACAATGGTGACATTAGGCGTCACCCTCGCCGACTCGCGTAGGCGCATGATGAAGCGGCCATGGTGAAAAGAGCGACCTTTGAACGGCGCGCCTTGCTCATCCTTAGGATACAGGATAGGCACCTCAGTCCCATGATAGATCACGTTCATGCCATGGCACTCAATGGCATCGATATCCTCCAAACAATGGCCCAACCCCAGCTTCTCCAGCGCTCGCACGCCTCCCGGTTGTAATAGCTCGCCAACGATGCGGTCTGGTTCTTTCAACGACCTCTCCAGGAGAAGCACGCTGCGCCCTTGTTTTCCCAATGTGACGGCTAGTGCACAGCCAGCAATTCCAGCGCCCACTATCACAACGTCTGCCTCATGGTGCTCGCATCGCCGCCGCTCGCCTTCGTCCGAGTAAACTCTAGGGGTCTTGAGGACGCCGTTGCCGTTAGGTAATCGGGGAGGTATGGCCATGCTGCTTGGATCGCGAACGATCGAACGTTTATCTGCGCGAGGTGAAGCTGAAAAGGTATATTAGCAGCGTGTAATGATGGGGAGCCGAAACGGCATAATTTCTGGAGGTAGATATAGGGGGTTGCGGGCGAGGAATCGGAGAATTGAGGACGAGAATAGATTTATTTGTCTTGGAAGGACTCTTGCTGGGGACGAAACTTCCGCCTAAACATTGTGACAGGGGCAGGCTGCGGGCTGTGATTGGCGGAAGGGCCTTTAAAACAGGATAGGAACGATTAGTCATGGGCTTGGCACAAAGAGTGGCGTGACTTACAAGCATGTGATTGTTCGATTGTCATTTTGCTAGCGGAAAACCAAATTCTTTTGTTGCTGCGGGACGGGACTCGTACGACTGGTGGTTGCCACCGCCGCCATGCTAATTTTGCTAACAATAGAAAATCTTGACAGGGCTGCAAATAATACCGTAAAGGAGTCAGGAGGGAAATCTAGAGCCTATGAACATTTATTTATTGCAATATCAAACTAAGAAGGGTCACATCATGGGAAAGTAATCTAGCCTTTCTGGTGACAACATATCGTACGTTAGTTGAAGCACCCGCCTGCTATTTTCTGACAGGCCCAGTGCAGCGGAAGCTATGAGGCTCAGCCGGCCACTAGTTCCTGCATTAAAGAACAAGAAGAGAGAAGAGAGGCAAAAGAAGAAAACCCGCAACCTTGCATACTAGTACATGTACATACATAGGAAAATAGACATGAAAGAGTAGATATATAAAAAGAAAGGGCCATTACCAACGCCAGGATAGTTACTCTGACAATATACAGGAAAAGGAAAAGAGGAGGCTCATACGACACCCGGCCGCACTGATTCCTCCGCCAATGGTTCTCCAAAAGGATCCTCCGCTCCGTCCGCGAAGACGCCCTTTTCACTCCAATCCCCTTCCTCAGCCGCATCCGGCGAGAAACATTTCTCCAATTCCGCCCGTTCCTTCCAGTTCCTGACAATGTAATCCGTGTATAGCAAGTCCTCAAATTTATACCCCTGGAGCCGTGGCCCCTTCTCCGAGCCGTTACCAGAGCCACCGGTCGCATCAGGTGCCCGGATATTATCCTTCAGTACTTCAATGGCTTCCGGGAACGAAATAAAGCGATCTGGCCCGAACTTCCTAGCCTTGAATGTGTGGCGTAGAATCCGTGCCAATTTTGCGATATGCTCTATCTCCCGATCGAAGCTTTCTCTAGTGTATTTGCTTGGCAGGGGAAAGTAATCCTTCGATTTTGAAACCATGAAACTGATCTCGTCGCAAAGGGCACGGTTGACTGCGGAATGTCGTTTGAGCCCTGTAAATATCGCCCATCTAACACCCTCGAAGTTGCCCGTGCGATAAAATGCCCGGGCGATGAATTTTATCGCAACAGGATCGAATGGCGCGAAGGCGGTGTATTTTGATTTGTTGATTGTCCGGAACAGTTCGAGCACTGCATCATTATTGCCGATATCGAGGAGTCGAGCTGCGATGGTGGATGCCACGTGGTGCTTAACGGGCATGAGTTTCTGTTGTCGGATGTGGTAGTAGTTCAAGACTGCCATTTTAACTGCTTCTATCTCGTCCATTTCGCTTGCTCGCATTATGGCCTGGAAGAATTGCGATGTAACAGGCTTACCGGGGAGCTGAATGGTGTCGAATTCTTGTAGAATTGCCTTCGCATCCCGTGTATCGCCGTGGAGTAGAATGCTGGCAGTAACGGCCAAATCCAGGTGTAGGTGTTTCATGACCATACCAGACTTTTTGGCGTCCTGGAACGAAGTCAGGGATAATTCAGGTTTTCCCGCATTTATGAAATACATCATCTGTGTGTGCAACGGTGTAAATTGTCTAATATGCCTTGAAGACTCCGGCATAGACATGGCTCGCCGCCACATGGCTGCAGTTTCTTCTGAATTGGGCTTCTTTTCCGATTCATTGACCGGGAAGGACGTTGCATCATATCCCAGCACCTGGCGTGATGTGGCAGCGTAGCCATATTTCTGTTCAGTCGCACGGAACATTCGCCATAAGCCAGCGGGGCTGCACTTGGCAGATAGACGCGCTTCCTGGAGAAGTTCCATGAAGTACGGTCGTTCCAGCTTGAGCTTCCAGCGCTTCTCTTTGACAGTTTGTAAAATTTCCTCCACCATTTCCACAGTCCCTTTCTGTATAAAGGCTTTGATGATTTGATCGAAAAGCAGTTTATCAAGAACCAGTCCATATGTATTGATCGCATCAAAAACAAATTGATAGATCATATCTCCCGAGTTTGCAATCCAAAACTCAAGGAAAACGCGGTGAAACATCTGCGTGAATCTAAATGGATTGTTTGTTGATAGTCCAAGTTCATGCATCCGTGCCAGGGTGGCTTTCACTCCATCCCAATCACAGCTCACTGCCTTGCCGTATGCAATGAGTCCTAGGGTTCGCGTCTTGAGCGGAATATTGTATTCGTCTGTCATAGTTCTAACAAGCATGTCAGCCTTGTCGGCCATTCCAAACTCGACATATGCGCCCAGCAAGGGATCGAAAAGCTTTTCTGTAGGAGAGATTCGACAAGACGCCAAGGTGTCTAGCAATTTCCGAAATTGTGTTTCCATGAGGACGATGCTTCGAGTTCTGCTCCACAGTCCTCCAAGATAAATACCGGACGCGCCACAATCAGTATCATGTCGGATATATTTGTATAGTACAGTTTTAGCCTCAGACAACCGGTGTGAGCTTATCAGGGATTTAAGTACCACCCGCATTAGAACTGGGGTAAGTTCAAACTCTTTGGCGTATTTCAGGTACAAAGTGGCCAGCGATTCAAACCTCCCGTTTTTCCACATTGCCAATAGCATAATCTCCCATATCGTGGGACTGACCTTCTCGTTCGCTTCAAACCAATAGAAGAGCTTTTGTGCGAGGTGGAGCCTGTTCCTGTGCAAACTTGTGTACAAAAGATGGATGGCAATGTCATTTCTCGCTTCCTCGTTGCCTTTACGATTCGAATTCACGTCACGTAGGAACCTTAGAGTAGCTTCGTCTAACAAGTGATGATCGAGAAGTCTCTGGACGGCTAGAGTCGGGTCGCTCAGTGGTAAATTTTGGTATTTTTCTCGAAATTCAGGCGGAACGCTCATGGGATAGGCTAGATCCGTACGGAGGTCTTTACCACTTCTCAATTTCGGTTTATATTTGTTCAAGAAAAATGATGGTTGAAACGGCTCTTGAGCCAAACCTTGAGAACGGCCTAGTGTTGATGAACGAAGGGAGTGGTTTGGCACCGCACTTGGAGATCGACGGGCAGCCTCGAGGGATTCGTTCGATGCCCCAATGCCATCGTCCATGGTTCTTGTGTGGGATTCCGGGGAACCCATATTATCCGCGCCATCCAAGTTCCCATCAGTGCTCTCGGCAAGTTCATGCTTTCGGCGCTCGGCTCTCTTCTTAAATGATGCTAGGCCGAGAAACTCGCCGGCTTCGGCAGCCTCCATCATTTGAGCCACCGTTGCAGCTCCTGCCCCAGCAGTGTAATTTGGACATGACGTCTGGAGACTTCGCTTGGACTCGACAATGCGTTCGGCAAACTGGACTCGGCGGTGGATATCGTAGGTAATAGTACCGACGGCACACAAACCCCCAATGGCACCAATGGTCGATCCAGCTAAAGCTATCTGTCGTAGGACACGTAAAGCATTACGGGACGGAACTCCAGTTCGAGCGGATTGGTGGGGGAACATTGTGAGGAAAGTGGATGTTGGGAGGTTTCTGAACCAGCTCGGTTGGAAAGTCCATCAATTGAAACCCATGGACTGGGTTTCCTGGGCGGGATAGAAGGCGCAATGACGACTTCTGTAGCGGACAATGAGATAAGAGACGTTCTGGGACGAGATAATACTGGCATGGATGAAGAATGGCAGCAATGTCGTGTTGGTGATGAATTTTTTCCGGATCGGTTGATGAAGTTGAAAGATGGCCCCATTGCTTGGCATGTACACGTGATGTGGTAACAATCCACGCTTAGGTTATCACTATAGGTAACTTATAGTTATGTTCTGAACAAGACGGAAGACCTTTCGTGAGCAACATAATTACTATTTGTTATGTACATGTACAAAAGTAATAAATTTAAGAGTTGTATATACAAGTAGTGAAGTATCATAGTGAAAAAGATATGTGCAAGAATCTCGAACTAAAGAAGAATATAAACAGGAAGAAAAGTCGCCTCGTCCACCGCCCCACCAACACCGCGAGATATCCTGGAAGCCACGACAAAAAGCAGCCAATAAATAAAATCAAGCCAGAATTCTAGTTTCTCTAGATACGCAACTGAAACGTAGACCCTTCAAATTCCCGGATTTACAGAACCCGATAAGAAGAGGTGAGAAGGGAGGCATCGGTTCGTGCAGATAGGCTGAAAGGCTACCGGAAAGGGGTGCGCAGTCAGTCGGTAGTATGTATGTACTTCGCGAAATAATATTAGATGACGCGTTTAATCCTGCTCGCTTGTTCCCAGGCTGTCTTGGCCTGGCTCAAGCTTGTTCTCCATATATACTAGCAAAAGAGTCAGTATAACTGTATCAAAACTGAATGTCCGGGCACATAGTGTAACATACCATGAGGTTTAATGAAAAAGGATGCTACCATTGCCAAAGCAATCGTAGCAGATAGGCACATAAATACAGCCTGGGGTAAAGTGCCGACAGTCAAGCTGTAAATCAAGTTGAAGATCGTTGGTGCCACCACGCGCGCAAGCGCATGAAGTAGACCAATCGCACCCAATAACTGGCCAGTCCTGTTAGCAGGGATATGCTTTGTTAACGAGGATGTGAGGGTTGGCGAAGCCATTGCACCCATAGCCGCAATCGCTCCAGAGGCCAGCAACAGCTCACCACTCCGTACGAAGCAGTACCCAAGGTACCCGACCAGGTCGAGTATCGTAGAGATCCTAATTAGGATTATGTCTAGCATATCGGAGCCAGTGTTGACGTGGCTTCTTTGACTGCGTGGACCACGGACGAGGCGAGTTAATGTCGGAAGAACCACAAGGAGTACAACTACTCTAACAGAGCTGGCTATGGACACGAAAATGCTTGCCTCGAAGTTCCCCCAGCCGAACATGTACTCGGAATATATCACGATGATCGACATGGTGCCCATCCCGACACCGAATATCACAGCGTCGATTGATGCAAGGATGATCAGATTGATTCGTACATTTCGAAGGGGAGGTCCATGGAGTGCCGTCGTGGGGCTGGGGAAAAGGATAGAGAGGGGTTTTAAGAGATTCATCGGGTTAAAATCCGCCAGCGACCAGGAAGAAAACCTGTGGAATTTGAAGAGACCTATCCCTTGATTCTTGCGATTGAGCAATTGGCGGGATTTCGATACTGACTCCGGCACAGCGAATACCATAAATAGCATGAAGAACACTAGGCAGCCCAGGACGGAGTAGAACACGATAAGAATATTGCCGGTCCATTTGATGAGATATCCAGCAATCAAGGGACCCAGAGCAATACCGCTAAACAATATGCCATGGAAATATCCAAACGCAACGTTTCTACTATGTGGTGGTACGCAGTCTGCCGCATATGACTGTGTCAGGGCCACGGCGGTCGTGACAGATCCGAACATTCCATCAAGAAATGCTGCCAGTAGCAAGAAATTCACTGACATCCCGCCATCTTGAGACGCCACCATCAGCATAACAAGCTGGCCAAGGAATGTACCAAATGCTGAAAGGGCAATGATCCTAGTTCTTCCATAGCCATCGGTCAAGACCCCAAGCCTAGGGCTTGCGATAGCTGCGAGGGTCCCGGCAATTAAATTCAATTGTAGTTGAAATCTCGAGGCTCGGGCTTGGATCTCGGGAAGTCGACACTGCGGGTTCTTATCTCCGAAAACGACTGGAAGAAAGGAAAATGTAGGGTCCTTTAACGCCTGATCGACTAAATATTCGCGGCAAATTAAAGTCAAGGCGAGATTTATCTGCGGTACAACGACGCCTCCGAAGGCAATCGTGAATGGAAAAAGGGGTGGAAGTACCCAGTATATCTACTCAAAATTCCAGAAGGATAATCCATAGATTAATAAAAAAGGAAAGGCATGAGATACGATATAAAATTGCCAAAACGGGTATCCTTACAGAAGGGCGTTTCCACCACGGTTTCCCGTCATTATCCATCCAGGGTTCATGCTGAGTTCCATTTTGATCGTCCGGATTACTGTTCTCACCTAATAACGGCGTTGTGATGCCATCATCTCCGAACAGTCTGGTGGTTTCTGTCGGCACAGCAGCAGCGCTCGCAGCTGGTATCCTCGAAGTAGATTGCGGCCTGGAGGAATGAGGCGAAGCAGCAGAAGAAGAAACTACCCATCGAACTGTCTCATCTTCCTCTGCTGCAAGTGTAGCCTCCGCTTCCATTGGTGCGGAGGAAGCTAAATGAAGGCGGGGATATCGGGAATATCTCAACCGATCTCGGCTCGTTGGGTTCAAGGATACATGTAAGGATAGTAATGCGTAGCGGCTAGAAAGAATAGGAACAGTTCTCTCACAACAATGGAGAAAAAAACAATATCGGGAATGCTGCAATCGTGTCTTTGCTAGACGAAAATCATCAGGCCATATGTAACTGGGAAATGCCAGATCATAAATAATGTTTGCTGGATACTGAGCTGGGAGGGCAGCACTAAATATTTATCCGGGGAGCCGCGGCTGGGCGTTGATTGATTTCTAAGCTCTCTGATAACAAACCACCAAAGAATTAACGTGCTATCCTCAATATCGGATATCTTGACTATCCTATCCAAAGCCTGAAACTCGCTGCAAAACATGCTCCCGAAATCCAAGAAAAGTTGCCGCCAGCCGATTGGTCCGAACCAGCGGGTCGCCGAACGGGATAGGAGAAACCTTGGAGCCCGAAGACATTCATTAAATACTTCATGCCCTTCGTTAATCCAGATCATAAATTCAAATGCGCGCGGGGATTAGGTGAATTATGCATATTATCGGTGATATCGTGTTATTTAACTGCGCCTAACTCCCTTGTTGTGTTTGACGGTCTGGGGAAGGTGTACAGACTAGAAGCAGGGCTTCAGCCCGAAATAGACTCGAAATCCGGAGGCTCCGATGTAGAAGAGAGCGGGCAATCCGATTTTGAACATGCTCGGAATATGCCTTGAAATCACTTTCTGGCGCGGCATGGGTACCAGAGAGTGAGGCGTAAAACGGGTTGGAAGGGTTGGTCGAAGAAGAGAGTAGTTATTTATATTTATATGGCAAAAGTGTCAAAGCGAGAAAAACGACAATCCTAACCCAAATCGTCTATTTATCCATCCATAGCTAACTAACTTATACATAAAAATAAATATACAAGTTACACCCAAACGTCACTATTATATATTTATATTCCAAGAACCTCCTCCAGCCATGACACAACCAATCCCCAGGACCACGAAGCAGTGGAGTCTCACCAGCCAGAATGGCTTTGCATCTCTTAAATTCACAGAGGAGCCAGTGCCTGAGCTTGAAGATCATCAGGTTTTGGTAAAACGTAAGTTGATTACGCACTTCCTTTAGCCATGAGGCGCGGGCACGAGGGAAAAGAAGCAAAGCCTGCCATGAAAGCGGAGGAGGAGGGGAATAAAAATGGCACCAGCTAAAACAAGTTGTTCTATATAAATAGTCCAAGGAGCGGCTCTAAATGTATCGTTCACGTCACTCCCACCCTTAAGACTTTCTCTCTCTGTTAACCAACAAAATTAGGCCCGGGACCTCCTCATTCTGCACGGGGTCTATCCAATTCTTATTCGACCCAACGTAGTCCCTGGCTCCGACGGCGCCGGCACAATCCTTGCCGTTGGCAAAAATGTCACCCGCTTCAAGCCAGGCGACAAGGTCACAACAACTATCAACCAAGCACACATTGCAGGTCCAATGACTGTACAAGCATCACGATCCGGGCTGGGCGGCACCTACCATGGCACTCTACGTACCGTGGGCGCGTTTGACGAGCAGGGACTCGTCGCGATGCCTAAGGGCCTAAGCTTCACTGAAGCTGCGACGCTCGGCTGCGCAGGGCTGACGGCCTGGAACGCCCTATTCGGATTGGCTGGGAAGCAGGTTATGCCGGGCCAGTGGGTGCTGACGCAGGGCACTGGGGGGGTGAGTTTGTTTGCGATTCAGTTTGCGAAGGCTGTGGGTGCCAAGGTGATTGCGACGACGGGGTCGGCGGAGAAGGTGGGCTTGCTGGAGAAGCTGGGGGCAGATCATATTATCAACTACCAGGAGACGGCCGAGTGGGGCGTTGCGGCGAAGGCGTTGACGCCTGGCGGGCTTGGGGTTGATATTGTTGTGGACGTCGTAGGCGCGGCGACGCTTAAGCAGAGTGTTGCGAGTGTGAAGCTGGATGGAATTGTCAATGTGATTGGGTTTATGGCTCCGCCACAACCTGGGGAAGGGGATCCGATGCCTGGGCTGATTGATGTTTTAATGGGCGGGTTTACGGCACGGGGAGTCTGGACTGGAAGTAGGCTGCAGATGGACGAGATGTGCAGGGCCATCGAGGCTAATGTCGATAAGCTGCGTCCTGTGTTGGATTCGAAGGTCTTTACTCTCGAGCAGACTAGGGAGGCGTACGAGTATCTGGCGTCTCGGAAGCACAAGGGGAAGGTGGCTATTGAAATATCCTAGGGTTTGTGTAATATCAGAGAGGTGAACTATTCGAACGCAATACTCGGGACAATAGGAAGAAACATTTCTCTATTTGAAGTATAAGAAAGTGATTCGTTGCTGAAGGACCCCTTCTCGTTGTTAGAGTTGGGGCAAAGAGGGATTAACATGGGTTGAATAGTAAATCCAATGGATCATAACTACCTCCGCACCCAGTGTAGATAGGAGTTCATTTCCGTTTAACAGGTACTGATATATAAGGATCAGGCCATGTGCACGTTGGTAATTGACATCGATAAATTTAATACGACATCCTTCCATTGAACACTGGGGTATATTTAATTAATATACATATTTTAGATAAAACAAAAAAGTGGAAATGATCCTCGGCGACAAATTCGCGCGTCTAACATAACACACAAATTTTTAAAATCGCGCACACATATAAGAATACATGCATGTAAAGCGTAACGAATTCACGAGCAAATCGAAACATTATTCCCCCACTCCACTTATCGTACAAGATTCGCGAGCTCAGGCCCCGCGAAATACTTCTTCTGCTCCAGACACCTTTCGCTCGTACAGCCCTGGCACCGGAGCGTCATCTGGCGCGAACAAGTTTCTCCGCTGCGCAAATGGGCCGCAGCAATGTCCGCAAGACCCTGGATGAAGATCGGGTTCCCGTTCAGGCTCTCAACTCGCTTGACGCCGGGGCTGTTCGCATCGTGGATGACTTCCTGGTCCAGTTCGAAAAGGGTTTCGATGTGGTCGCTGGTAAAGGCGATAGGAACCAGAAGAAGGTCCGTTTGTCCCTTTTTCACGTAGTTTTGAACTGTATCACTGGTTTGGGCTCCTAGCCAGGCTGAGGGGCCGACTTGAGATTGCCAGCAGAGGCGGTACGGGTTTGAGAAATTCAGTCGCTGCATGACTGCGTAGACGGTTGCAGAGACTTCTGCTGCATATGGATCACCTGCATCTTCAAGTCAATGTACTATTCTGTTATCGTGTGGCTTTTTTATGCAAATGCCATACCTCGATTTACAACGCTCATCGGCAAGCTATGAGCAGAGAAGAGGAGAACAACGTCTCTCCTCCGCTCTTCAGGGTATGTCGCAAGTTGCTTTTCAATATTCTGAGCGAACGCCTCTACCAAACCGTAATGCGTAGGCCATCGGTCAATGACGCTCCACTGTATGGCTCCCTCCGGTTCCTGTTCCCCAGTCACGCGCTTGCTTTCCAGTCGGTTTCGCCATTTCCACAGTTCGTTCAATGAGCTGCCTGTCGTGGAGCAAGAATATTGCGGGTATTGTGTAAACGCCACTGCACGACCTCCTTTGCCTCCGCCAAATCCATCCTCGAGCATCTGGGCATAGGTAGTTTCTGTCAAAGGGGCTGTGTATCGGAACGCAATGTATGGTTTATGTGGTGCAGTTTCTGGTGATATCTTGTCGAGGATCTTGCACATCTCCTTGCATTGGTACTCAGACCATTTTTTAATCGGCGATCCCCCTCCAATGGCCGCATACTGCTTCTCGATTTTGGGCGTCCTACGATGGGAGATGAGGGGCCCCAGGTATGACTGAAGCCGTCCAAGGGGTATTATGTCGGGATCTGCCTGAAGCACACAACTGCAGTCAGTAAAGATAAAAACAAATAAAATAAAATAAAACATAATGTAAGTTAGTTATCCTTACAAATAGTCTGCTCAAGTAATCGCCAACATCCTTTGTTGTTTGCGGGCCCCCCATGTTCAGGAATACCATAGCAGTCGGCCCCTTCGATCCCGCGGAATCTTGTGTGACAGGCGGAGCACTTGTTGCCATCCCGTGCCGTTGTTGGTCGCCATAGCTCGAAAGCGATACTGACGCCGTGGGCCTCCAATTCGCTCTCTTCACCGCCTTCCTGGGAAGCGCTGTGATGAAAGTTCGTAGGGACATTTCCGAAGCTGGTGTGCTTATATCCCTTGGTAATCAATCCGTTGTAGCAGTAAAATCAGTGTAGAGAGGCCGGGCATCGGGCCAGGTCGTGTAGCGGTGCTAACAATTTCCTGACTAGTAGGGAGGTTGGTCAATTGGATAGGGCGTGCGTCGGCCCTGCGAATGTTAAATGCCGATTCCCGTTGTTGCCGGCAAAATGACTATTCCCAGCCGTGGCCAATCACAAGCCGAGGAAAGCTAATTCAGAGACCTGGTTATCATGTGATCTGGCGTCTCTCCGCGTTTCTTGGCGGCTATTTCGCGCTGACATCACACAACGGGCGAGAAGGAACTACAACAGGCAGAAGCGAGGTCTTGAACAACTACAAGAGCGCGACGTGTTGGGGTTTTGTCAAAAAACACCACAGCAGCATCTTCATCCTTTTTCGTTCCTTTTTCGGTTGTGAACTATCTTACGACCACAATCATCACGAGAGTTTTACGCATTTCACTACCACTCAAAAATGGCCGATGAGACACCTTCTTGGCAGCAAGATGATGCACTCGAGGAGGAGGAAGACGTTGATGAAACGGTACAGTAACTGTCTATGTTTGATAAATCTTATTCCGTGGCTCAATTGCTCTCTTCCATACTAAATATTACAATACAGGGCTATAAATCTGTCAAAGATGCTGTCCTTTTCGCCATTGAGATCAGCGAGTCCATGTTGACTCCGCCTCCTGACACAGGCTCCAAGAGAGCTGATAAGGAATCGCCTGCGACTGCTGCTCTGAAATGTGCATATCATCTGATGCAGCAGCGGATAATATCAAACCCCAAGGACATGATTGGCATTCTACTATACGGGACAGAGGAATCCAAGTTTTACGACGATGACGAGAGCGGCCGGGGAAATCTGTCATACCCTCACTGCTATCTATTCACGGATCTTGACGTGCCAGCGGCAGATGACGTAAAAAAGCTTAGGGCATTGGTGCATGACGAGGAGGAGGCAGAACAGATATTGGTCCCGTCAAAGGAACGTGTCTCGATGTCCAATGTGCTATTTTGTGCGAACCAGATATTCAGCTCCAAAGCCCCCAATTTCTCCTCCAGACGATTATTCATTGTGACAGACAATGACGACCCTCATTCCAAAGACAAGGGACTGAGGTTCGCCGCAACTGTTCGCGCGAAGGATTTATACGATCTTGGCGTGACTATCGAGCTCTTTCCAATATCCCGGCCAAACCAGGAATTCGACAGATCGAAGTTTTTTGATGTATGTGTGTAATGGCTTCCCTCCATTCACGTGAACTTCCTAGCTAACATACAGACTAGGACATTGTATACAAATCGTCTCCGACAGATCCAGAAGCGCCAGCCTTCCCCACGGGCCAAACAAAAACCTCAACCTCAGGCGGCGATGGCATATCACTTCTAAAATCATTATTATCTTCGATTAACTCCAAATCGGTACCCCGTAGAGCATTATTCTCAAACGTACCATTGGAAATAGGGCCAGAGTTCAAAATTTCCGTCACCGGCTATCTAATATTCAAGCGTCAAGAACCTGCGCGGAGTTGCTACGTGTGGCTAGGGGGGGAGGAGCCGCAAATAGCCAAGGGCATCACTACCCAAATGGCTGACGATTCTGCACGAGAAGTGGAAAAGTGGGAGATCAGGAAAGCATATAAATTCGGTGGGGAACAAATCTCCTTTACTCAAGAAGAGCAGGCAGCGCTGCGAAATTTCGGTGAGCCTACGATTCGCATCATCGGATTCAAACCACTTTCCGCCCTCCCAATATGGGCCTCTATGAAACACCCAACTTTCATATATCCATCCGAGGAAGGGTATGTCGGATCCACACGCGTCTTCTCCGCACTTTATCAGACGCTTTTAAAGAAGGAGAAACTAGCACTTGTATGGTTCGTGCCTCGTAAAAACGCAGCTCCCGTTATGGCTGCTATGATTCCCGGCACTGCGAAGCTAGATGAAGACGGCGAAGAAATTATCCCGCAGGGCATGTGGATCTTGCCTCTCCCATTTGCAGACGATATCCGACAAAATCCAGAAACGAATCTCATCACGGCTCCAGACGAATTAGTTGATAAAATGCGCACGGTCATCCAATTACTTCAATTGCCCAAGGCACAATATGACCCCCAGAAATACCCAAATCCTTGTAAGTTGCACACCGATTTATTTATTTAGCTTGTTTTACTACACTGATTCAGCTAACTATTCATTACTCGAATCAGCTTTACAATGGCACTATCGCATTTTGCAAGCCCTGGCTCTCGACGAGGACCTACCAGAACAGCCAGAAGACAAAACGATACCAAAATACCGTCAAATCGACAAGGTTTGTTTCGCCCTTTTCTCCTCTAGGGAAAAGCTCCCCTTGTTAACTAGACTCCTCACAGCGCGCTGGTGAACACGTGATAGCCTGGGGTGAAGAATTAGAAGCCCAACATCTGATACTCGAAGCAAAACAACCAGCAACTTCCACCCTCGTCAAACGACCAGCAAGTAGGGCTCAAGAACAAGTCAATGGGGGGTCACGGCCCATCAAAAAGGTGAAAACCACCTCTGATGCCACGGGCGCCGATGAGGAGGTGAGAGTACTCTACGAGAAGGGAGCGTTGAATAGGGTGAGTTGATTCGTTAGACTTTTTATCTATTTGTTTATTTTTGTTTCTTCATATCTCTGCCCGCCTCCACTAGCTCATGTTTAGTCGTCTTCAAACTAACTAATACGGCAATGAATGCTGTAGTTGACTGTGGCTGTCCTTAAGGACTACCTTCAGTCCCAGAATCTGTCTACGACAGGTAAAAAGGCCGATTTGGTTGAGAGGGTGGAAGAATTTTTGGAGCAGAAATGACGTTTAGAGCTGGGATCCACTATCGTCGACTACTGCTCTTATTATATTGGGGTATTCTAACTTTTACCCGGTCCGTTCTATCTCTGCGAGTTTCCTTTACTTTGGAGTTTTGGAATCCCTGATTTATTATTTTGCGTCTTTCCCTGTTAGTTTATCGTGTGTTAGTTTTGGCTTTAAAAAAATCCATGACTGGTATGAGAACGAAAACGCAAGGCAGCTTTTACGGAATTATGGGAGTTATCTAGGTATTTTTCCTATTCATTCCAGTTATTGATATTTATTTCTTTTAGGATTACTTTTCCGCTGTCTGGCCAAATGAATTTATATTGGGTATCCAACCGTTCTGCTCTTTTCTATAATTTCCCCCGATGAGTCCAAGCTATGCAAGCTATTAAAATCCCAACTAACATCATTGCTACGACGACATACGTTGCCCATGAACAGTCTTTATGCTCTACCTTGAATCAAAAAGCTCTATCCACGTGCCAATACACGTATGATGATAAGCTGAAGGCAAGCAGATAGCGGGCCGGGAGAACACTCCACCCTCGTTCCTGCGAAACAACACCACCACCACAACGCGCATTTGTGGCTCACCAGGACTGTTTTGCTTGACGAATCGAACTAGAAGGGCCCCCCCCCCCTCTCCCCCCCCCAAAAAAAAAGAAAAGAAAAGAAAAGAAAAGAAAAGAAGAAAGAAAAAAAGAGCATTACGTATACATGCTCGCTTAAGCACGACTCAATTCGAGACGCCGATAGCAGGCTTGTCAGAGCCCAGCCGCGCATCAGTCTGCAAAACACGAGGTTTAGCTCAGTCTGGCAGGCGATCAGCGGGGAGCTTCTTCGTTCTGCTGGACGAGTGCTAGCTATGCCAGCCCCACGCATACGGGTTTGCGGAGCCTTCTAACGGGATACTGCAAAGGAGCGACCAGCGTTCCAATTGATTTTAAGATTAACCAGGGGCCGATGCGAGCAGATCGGCAGGGAACTAAAGGCCGGAGCCCGTGTTGCTAAGAAACTACGTATATCTGGAACAGAACAGCGGGTCGATGCCTATTTCTCAGAAATATATGTATATATATTTGAGATAACCCCCGTTAATCTGTTTCGTTTAAACGTTATCGCTTGTCCGTTCTAGGGAGCGAACGATGAATCGATAATACTTGAATCGGATAACCTCTCCCCAGTTATATCACATCGCGCGCCAAAGCGCTCTGATGCCCCTCACCCCTAAACCGGGAAAAACTACAAAATAAATAAATATCACCTCGAAAATGCACCTCTTCAACGGCGGCCGCGCCGCGCTGCTGGCACTCTACTTAACCCTCACCGTCGCCCTCGCCGCCATCCCCAGCAGCAAACGCTTCGACCTCTCAAAACCCTCATACAACCTCTTCCGCAGCAAAAGCCTCCACGAGAACCGCGTCCAGCAAAGCTTCGCCTTCGATAACATCAATAGGCGCCTCTTCGTCGCCTAGCTGCGCGACGGCACAGGCGCCACGTCCGGCGACCTCTGCATAACCCAGCTCGACTTCTCCGGCAAGTATCTGGGCTACATGCACCTGAACGGCTTCGGGCACGGTGTCACCTTCGGCGCGCAGGGCACGCGCGACGGCGCGACGTACCTGTGGACCGAAGTCGAGGCCAACGGCAACGGGTACGGCAAGAGGCTGGCGCGCTTCAAATGGAAGCACGGCAACACCTTATCGGCGTCGGCCGCCGCGCTGACGAAATTCACGCCCATAGCGGGCGCGACGGAGCGAGCACACGGCCTTCATCGACCAGCTGGCCAACCGGCTGGTCGTCCGCTATCAGCACAAGGGCGGCAAGCATATCGCCGCCTTCGACCTGGACGCTGCCGCCAGGGGCGACTTTGCGAACCCGCTCGTGAATTTCCCGCAGCCCGTGCTGGATAAGTTCAAGTCCAAGGTGTTCCAGGGGTATGCGGCGCACGGGTCGTACTTGTATATCATGACGGGTACCTCGTATGAGGCCAGTGACGGGGAGGTGAATTCTCAAGTGGCAAGTATTGATATGAATACAGGGAAGATCGTGCAGGGCCCGACGCTGACGAATGCTGGGTCGAGTCTGCCCTTCCGGGAACCGGAGGGCATGGGGGTTTATAAGACGAAGGCTGGTGAGGTGAGGTTCTTCTTGGGCTTTGCGACTGGGAAGAGAGGGGATCGGAGATCGAGTTTGTTTTATAAAGATGCACTGATTTGATTTGTATTGGACGATGACGCGCGTGGCATTTGGGCTTTTTCTTTTTCTTTTTCTTTCTTTCTTTTTTTTCGTTTTTTTTTTTTTTTTTTTTTTTATTTTTTTGAGACTGGGATCCACCGATCCATTTTCTATCGTTAACTAATAACCCGCACTTCCTTTCACTTGATACACCCATAGAAACAAAATCATACTTCACGAGAACTGTCCAAAACAAATACAAAAAACACAGCTATACACCTAGAGCCATGTAAGAGAGCGTCAATAAAATTTATACATAATCGATGAGCTGGCTAGATGAGAAGCCCTCACGTAACTACAAAAAATAATAATAAAATAAAATTAAATAAAATAAAATAAAATACATAAAAAAAACCATTCAATAAACCGCGCTCAATCCGAAAAGAACCCCAGTTACATACATACATACCTACATACATATATACAATACAGTGAAAAGCTCAACAAAGCCATGGAATTAGTAACTATGTAAAGAATAATGATTTAAAAAAAAAAGGGGGAAGAAAACAGCAAGTGAACGTCCGTGGCCCCAGGGACCTTAATTGACTACATCCATACATGCGTAGATCATGAAGTAAAATAAGAAAGAGGGAAAATAAGATGTGGTGGGTTGATCGGGTCAAAAAATGTTCGAACTTATGCATGTATGTATGTACTGTACTATTAATAGTATGTAAAAACCACGCACCGAAAATCGCTGCCAAGAAGGAGATGGATAGATAAAAAGAAGCGCCCGATTTATGATAATTTCTCTTCTGACCTGACTCCCTGCAAGAAGATTTTTTGTAAAAGACAAAAAAAAAAAAAAAACCAGACATTCGCTGCGCTGCACGATACAATGGCGGCGGTGGAAGTTGTACCATACATAACAGCGCAGCAGTGAAGGGGGAAAAAAAAGATGAACCCTTGATAATATTCAAGTTCAAATGGGGTTACAGCACACATCTGTTCGAAACCCCGGTTACTCATGGTATGGCGGCGGAGGGGTGCGCTCATGGGATTGCGATTGCGGCGGCTGCGGCTGTAGTTGTAGTTGCGGTTGCGGTTGTGGCTGAGGCTGCGGAAGGGGATGTTGATGTGGTTGATGTGGTTGATGTGGTTGATGTTGGGGGTACTGCTGCTGATACGGGTGTGCATTCTGCGGGCGAGGGAGGGGAAGTGGTTGGTGGTGCGGTTGGAGCTGTTGTTGATGTTGATGTTGGTGGTGCGTCGCTGGGTGTTGTGAGCCCGGATGGAGTGGTGGAGGTGGAGGTGGCGGGTGTCCGTAAATCGCGTGATGGTAGGGCGGGCCTAGCGCTACATGCCCAATCGGCGCGTGCATGTATTGTGGCGGCGGGGGAGGAGGGCCATGCGCAACATGTGGCGGAGGGCAGTGGGGAGGATAGGGTCCCGGGTGATATGCCATACTTGGTGGTGGGGGCAGGTGCGGATGCGTAGAGGAGAATGGGTCAGGGAGTTCATTTAGATGGGGGATGGAAGGGTAGCGACTTGAGGCGGGGAGGATGCGGCGTGGGAGGTTGGGTAATCCGCGTTGGGAGTCAGGTGGAGGTGGCGGTGGGGCCGGTTGGTGCTGAGTCGGAGGTGGGAGGAAAGACCGCGGGTCTGTTGGCGGTATCATCTGGCCGAGTACAGGCTGGGGAAGTATTGTTCTGTGTAGTCCGCGGGAATGTTGGTCTGTTGACAGTCGTGGTGGTTGATGCTGAAGTGGAGGGTGATATGGCTGCGGGGGAAGCTCTTGAGTAACACCAGGAAGGTTGCGGAAGGGCGCAAGCTGCGGGCCTGGTAAGGGAGGCCCATATGCGGGCTGTTGCGCTGGCCGCTGGCCAATGTCTCCCATAGCGACATCGGCAAGAGTACTCAGCGCCGTAGGAGGTTCTACAGGCATTGCATTAGAAGGTTTCCCCTCAGACGTCCGATCTTCTTCGCGCTGGCAAAGTTCGGTTAACGCCTCCGTAAGCTGTGAGATTCTGTCGCTGACAAGAACTGGTGGCCGTGCTTCTTGGGTTATCTCCTTTATTTGAGGAGAAATATCATTTTCGATTTTCGCTCGCTGTATAAAGTCTTCCCACCCATAAGCAGCCCGTTCATAGAGTGCGGCACCCTTGGGGTCTCTGACAAAAGAACTATTGAATCCGCGAACAGAACGTCGACGAGGAGCAATGTCTGCTTCTGATCCTGATTCGTCGGTCTGTAATTTTTCGTAAGTTTTTTGTTCTCTCCATATTCTAAACTGCCCATCTCAGGGTTTCCAATGGAGCCTTACCTCAGTGTGGTCGTCGTCCTCTGCCTGGCGACACTGTTCCACAAAGGCCATATAGCTCCCTTGAGCAGCGAGGAGATGCTCCTCTCTGATATGTCGGGACTTATCCTAGTGAAAGTTAGATCTTTGCAAGTTTGAAAAGGAAAGCAGCGGGGGAACCAGTAGCACTTACATGGAAGTTACTATTGACCCGTTCCTTGTTAGCCTCGAGTAAGGCATCCGCAGCTTTTGCACGCCAATTATATTCGTTCTCAATCACGTCCAGTCTCTTTTGCAGCCTAGCCTTAAGAGCCTTCATGACTTGATTATATTCAGGGACTGTCGTGTGTGCATTGGCATCTTTAATGAGTTTAGCTTCTGATCGATTCGCAATGACGGTAAGCGCGGTCCGCTGAGCCGACGCGACTCGACGGAACACCCTATCGAGTTCCTTTTGTCGCTCACGCAGTTGCTTGATGACCGGGCTGGGAGATACGGATATCTCACGATCGATTGGTTGCAGTCGGCCTCCACGGCCGCCTCTTCCAGCACCCCGACCCCGACCACCTCTCCCACGACCGCGAGCCCATCCTCTCCCTCTTGCCCTTCCTCTAAATCCGCCGCGTCCACGACCTCTGCCCGAAACACTTGGCAGTGTGCTGGCAGACAACTCTGCAGTTTCCGACGGGGTTGCAGCTCGGGAGCCTGATACCTCCGTTGGGGTGCCCTCCCTTGCTGCTAAAGGAGATTCCAGCTCTATTGACTGAGCAGGCGAATCCGCATTGCGGATCTTAAGAAGCGGAACTGGTCGCGTGCGCCTGGTTTCCGGGGCCGGTAGGTCTGTGTCACCATCGCCATTTTTATCATCGCCATTTCTCTCAGATGGGGACTGCATCCCATTACCAGAAGAAGTTGACATCTCTATTTTGAAATTTTTCGTGCGTGCGTTTAGGGTTTCTGCTGGCCCAGTAGTCTTGCTAGTGGAATTTCGCTTCCGTGTAGTCACAGGGCTGGCCCGCTTAGTCGCAGATCCAATGGTAGGTGTCTCTGGTATTGTCGCTGTATTTTTCCTTTTTCCAGCGCCGCCGTCTACGGACTTGCTTTTAGGCTTCGAGACCGCCTCAGGGGAAGAAGTTTCGACCTCGGTTTTATATCCAGAGCTCCGACGGCGCCGAGACGAGTCAGTCAAGGTCGATTTAAACGAAAATAATTGCGAATCAGAAATTGATTTCCTGGTGCGTATACTGGGCGATTTAGACGCAGTATCATTCCCATTCACTTCCCCGTCGTCGGAACCAACATGGATCTCGTGAGGCCCATTGAAGTTTGGTTGCTGGATAGCTGAGCCGTCGGGCTCCTCAGGCACTGAATCCATATGATGGAACTTGGAAAGAATCCTAGCAGATTGGCGTGTTGGGCGCGGTGTGTTCGCTTCCGCAATGCCGTTCTCATGTGCGATCTCTTCCTTTGCCTTCCTGACCCTTTTTGCGCGTGGCGTTTGCGGATCCGAGGGTGATTGAACAGGCAGAGGTTCATCATGACTACTACCATTTAATGACTTTGAGCGGCCAATATGAGCACGGGCTTTGCCTCTTGCTCGCGATCGCGAGCCGCCACGGTTTCCACCTCGCGCGCGGCTCGAGGATGAAGTAGATGATACTGGATGACCAGCGGTTAACAGGAGATATTCGCTATTGCGCTCCTGACAGTAATACTCACCCTGAGAAGAATCTACTGCAGATGCACTGCCCAATTCATGAGTTTGGTCCAACTTGCGCTTAAGGCCGGTCATCATGAGCAGGAGGTAGGGTTCTCAGAGAGTTATCTTTCACACTTTCTGCTGCAGGTTTGGATGAGGTCAGCTCACGTGATCAGGAGAGTTTTCCCAAGTTTGGCGCTGAGAAGAAGTATGAGAAAAAAGGTGAAGAAAGAAAGAGTACAGTACGACAAAACGCGAGGAAAAATAGAAAACAATGAAAAAGAACGAGGTAGGGAGTAAGGAGTAAGAAAAGAGGCGGACCAAGAAATCCAAAGAAAATTACAACCGGCGCTTTCAGTGAATAATCACTTCAGTAAAAGTAGCGGCGCATCCAAGTTGTTAGCAAGAAGAAGACAAGGAACGGTTTGGCGTGGTAGATTTCGCAAACAGCCACAAGAATGATCAGCAATCGAGAAGGTCCAAAAGATTAAATAGGTAGAACGACAAGGAACTGAAACAACCGAAAGGATAGAAGAAAAAAAAAGGAAATATTACAGTTAGAGAGGATGAAACAACAACTAACTTCTTCACTCCAAAAAATAAATAAACACACAGCTAAATTAGGGCCCGGCGATGTAGTAAGCAGGAGGAGGTCTTTAAAATAAAAAAGAGCAGCGAGAGAAAAACGAGACGAAAAGAAGAAAAAAGCGACAAAGACTTGATTTTCCTCACATTCTCATTGGTCGATGAGTTTTGGGGGGGGGGGGGATGGTTTAGATTTTTCAATATTTCACAGGGCTTTTTTAGTTTTTTTTGCTGCTGCGGGTTTTGGTGGAGAAGGAGGAGTAGTAAGGTAGTTTTATACTACTGACTGGCTGGCCCCCCGTCAGAATAAAGAAAATACGAAAAGCAAGGAATCGGGGGAACAAGTAAGGCAGGGGAGGAGGAAACAAGCAGGAGATGTGAATTTCATAGAAGAAGAAGATAAGATAGATTTCTTTCTCTCTGGTTTGCTCTAGGAAGAAGGTTGAGGTTGAGCGTAATATAACGGTTGTTGCTTCACAACAGAATTTATTAGGCTTAAAAGGAAAAGGAAAGAGAAAAAGGAAAAAAAAATCATACCACAAGTAAAAAGCAACAACGCACACAAAAGCGATAACTGTCAAGGCGGGCCTCGTAGGTAGTTACTGGTCATGCATCCATTGCATAAGTGGAAAAAGTAGGCGGGACAAGACTGGGAGGAAAAGGGTTTTTTTGATTATTATCAAGAAAGAAGTTTCCAAGTAGAAGCAACCGGGGGTGCGGATGAATAACGTAGTAAGTAAACTCCCTCACTCTCACCCTTTCCAGCTAGGGTTGTAGAGGTTGTAGAGGTTGTAAGGGTTGTAAGGGTTGTAAGAGAAACATTTGCCTTCCCCAGCACGAAGATGATGGCGATATAATATTCAAGCAATCTACTCCGTTACTTTCCGTATAACATAACTACAGCGTAAGGGTTAGTTAGGAGTTAAGGGGGGGGAGGAGGAGGAGGAAGATGTTAGATAGAAGAGAGGAAATTTTCCACCACACAAGCCGTAACTTATTAGTGTAAGTTATGTATTATTACCGCTGCAATCCATCCGGGCGGGTGTCTGTACGGTACGTACGGTAACATACATTATATTTTACCCGGCCCCCCCCCACCCCCTGCACATCCATTAAACCGTTGCCAGTTAACTCGGAGTTAGTGCACGCCGGGGCAGCGGTGATTGGCTGGAACAGCTTGTCCTGCGAGTTTAAGTTGGTGGTGGTGGAGTTTGGAAAACCTAACCTAACCTAACCTAACCTAACCTAACCTAACCCTGCTTGCTGCTGCTGCTGAGATATATATACTCCGTATATACGAACTGAACTGGCTGACTGGAGAATGAAGTAACTACAGTACGGTGTAAAAAGGAATTAGAGAGGAGTATTTGAGAGACAGAGTTGTGTATTGTATTGTATGCCATGATGAATATTATAAATGTATTTGGAGTGTTTCATGGTTAAAAAAAAAAAAAAAAGAATCTCTCAAGTCTCAACTGATCACCAACAGTGTAAGTTACTCCGTAGAAACATTAGAATAGAGAATAGCAAATCTCTGACCATTTAAATGCCTGCCACATAAACTCCACACATACATAGTTACGATAACAACCTACAGATGTACAGAGTAGTTCCACTGTGGACATTTCAAAATCTCCCCCTCGAAATTCCTACCTCTACAGTCTATTACGCAGTTGATTCACTTCCTTTCTTCCCGCTCCTCCTCCTCCTCCCGCTTTTCTAGCCCTTGATGAGCTGCTCATATGAAGTTTTACTTACGCAGTACATCCTAACTACATCCTTGTCATTTTTGACAATCACAAAGCAATCATTTGTATTTTTTGACAAATATATGACGCCTTTAAAAAATATATATATATAAAATAAAGAAAAGAAAAAGAAAAAGGAAAAGAACTCTGTCAGCGCAACTAATCTGTAATATCTGTGTAGAGTAGCTAGCTAGGAGTTAACTAGCATAGCATAACCAATATTGCAAATTTGCAATAATAATAATAATAATAATAATAATAATAATAATAATAATAATAATAATACTGAACAGCATGGCCATTGAAGCAGAGATACATTTGTTTATGTCTTCCTCCTCCCCCCCAGCAGGTGGTGTTAAAAGTGATGAGCACAACATATTTGTATACCTTGCTTGCATACTACTACTGCGTAATGTTGACTTGTTTGTGCTCATGAATCATACCCAAGATCTGTGTGTCCTTGCAATCTACGTTATTTATCTAGCACACACAAATAAAGTAATTATTTACAAAAGTCAATGATATCAT
This sequence comes from Blastomyces gilchristii SLH14081, assembly GCF_000003855.2. Lineage (NCBI taxonomy): Eukaryota > Fungi > Ascomycota > Eurotiomycetes > Onygenales > Ajellomycetaceae > Blastomyces > Blastomyces gilchristii. The sequence goes on along the minus strand of NW_003101658.1, from coordinate 55,689 downwards.
GAAAAATTTGAATGTTTTAAATTTTATGTCTTGGAAAACTGCATTTTTGTCAGGTTGGGATAAAACCACTCTATTTTTTCTACAGTATGTCTGTCTGTCTGTCTGTCTGTCCATTTTGATTGATAAATGTATACTATACTGTTTCAATTGTCCGAGTAAATAATTCGAAAATAAAATAATAATAATAATAATAAGAGATAAAAAAAAACAAAAATAAGAACCTCTCAGATATCAATCGTAAATCTACCGTATTATACATATCCAAAATCCAAAGCAATTACTTCCGCCCCTACTCCCTCTCCCCTTATCCCCCATCTCTCCCAACAGAACCAGAACCAGAACCAGATCCAGATCCTTTACTCGACTTCCTCTTCCCATAATCCACCCAACTCCCCCTATTCCCCGCAGCAAGCACAAACCCCGGAATCGGCAGCGGCAACGCCAACCATCATCATCCCTACAATCCTCCCTCTCCCTCTCCCTCTCCCTCTCCCTCTCGACTAGGAAAGGATGTCCTCCAGAAACTAGGGCAA
>NW_003101658.1:0-55056 GCF_000003855.2 Blastomyces gilchristii SLH14081 | reverse complement strand
TCACACTTACCCTAGATCTCCCGATAGCCAAATTGCTTTGAATGTGCACATGAGGTCTAGGGGCTCGGGCCTCTGGTTGCTCCTCTTCACTCTCATCACCCTGCCAGTTTCGCCTACCGTTATAACAATCACTTACATCTCAACCGACTGTTAACTGTTGCTCCTCCATTACGTTTCATACGTCGCTGATTCATCAATGCTATCGCAGCTACTCTCTATGATCAGCACATAGAACCTAGCGCACGTCCTGCGCTCCTGCTGGCCATCCAACTATCGTCTCTCACACCTGTCCATTGGTTTACGTGTTTCCCGTCTACGCCGACGCTCGCGTAGCGAGTGCCTATGCTCTTCGTCTCGCGGTGTCTACCCCTTTCTGATCTTTGCGAAGACGGCACCCATGCTCTCATCTCCCTTACTTACTCTGTTATATTTTTACTCTTTGTGAAACGCTGCCATCTGGCTCAGGTGCTGATCATTGTGCTCCCAGATAAACCGCCTGACGTAGATACCGTGCATTCGGTAATGTGGGACTTTAAGAGCCGCGCCTAGAGCAAGAGGGAGGAATCGTAGGGATTATTACGGTGGCATCGCCGCTGTCGATTCCGGGGTTTGTGCTTCTGAGCGGAATAGGTTGAATTGGGTGGATGATGAGAAGAGGAAGTCGAGTAAAGGGTCTGCGTCAACTGGAGCTGGGGCGGGTGCTGGGGGAGATGGGGGAGATGGGGGAGCTGGGCAGGGAGGAGGAGAGGGAGGTTATGGTTGGGGAGTCTGGGAGGATGGAATCTTCGCGGGTGTCCCGCAGGGGCGGGCCGGCTGATTGCCGGAGTGGGTGGTAGGTTATTGAGGGGTCGGTTATTGTCGTTGCTGCGGTGGTGTTTGTGAAGGAGGATGCGCGGCTGTTGGGTCGGGAGGTTGGTTTGTAACGATCGTTGTTGCTGAGTTTATTGTTGTATTCTGGGCTACTGTAGCGGTTCATGGGGGAAGTCTTTTGCAGACTTGACTGAAAGAGGGCGTCACAGATCTCGCGCGGGACGCTGGAGGTGTCCCATTGGTCGAATGTATGTTCTTGCTCCAGTGGGCTGCTGCTGCTGTTAAAGGAGGAGGCTGCATTGCCAGGTGTTGGATATTTAACTTGTTGGCGGCTTTGGCTGTGGCCGCGGTTATGTTGTTGGAGATGTTGCAGAATGTGCAGATTTAGGATGGGGTTGCCCGGATATAGCAACGAATCGCTGTGTTTCTGTTCTGAGTCGCAGTGCGAATTCGCTGGGGCACTGGGAGGGTGTTTGTGCTCTGGTGATGTGGTAGATTGGGCGGAGATTGAGGGTCTCCTCCCTATCAGCCTTATAAGATGCCCCTTGAATCGTAGAAACCTGGCTGCGCTTGAGGCTAATTTGGATATCGCGTCGATTCTCAAGGTCGGCCTATGCTCTGGAGGCAATGCTAAGCCGACGTAGAATAATATCTGTAGAGCAATGGCTACAGCCCATACCCCGCACCACGCGGTGTAGAGTGCGCGGGTACGGTGGGGGATTCGAATAGCCCTCGAGTTCTTGAATAGGGCGGAATCGCAGGCTCGCAGTGTAATTGCGACGAATATGAGTGCAGCGCAAAGGATTGCGCCCAGTAGGATGAAAGCCAATCCATGGCACGATCTCCAAAACTGCCCGCCCCTTGTTGCATTCGTCGTAAATGAGACGAGTAGCAGGCCCAGGACAATCGAGCTTATGGCCGTGAGCACCACTGCCACATATGCAAGGAATGCCTTGTCATAGACTGCGTGTTCGAGCGATGCAGCAAACACCCCATTGACAATGGCTGATGTCGTGGTGCATAGGATTGCCGACGAACCCAGGAAGTAGAGGAGAAGAGGCCTCTGCATCTTCGCCCGCGCGTACCCGCCGGCCGCTCACACGCCAATTGAGTAATAATATAAAAAGCTTTGTAGATAGATAGATAGGTGAACTCTCAGAAGATAGGAACAGTGGTTGACAGCAAGTTCTAGAGCACCCGAGTGTATTCAATAGAATTGTAGACAAATTCCCGCTATACTCCGCTCAACGGGTATTGTTCGGCGAGCTAGGATATGGGGGGCTCAGAGTCCGTCACGCCCGGTGCACAGATTGGTCCAAGGACAAAGTCTTACTCTTTTGAACGTGGACCAGGCAGGGGGAGGAGGGGGGGGGGCAAATAAAAGTACAAGGTAAACAATTGGACAAACCAATTTCCTTTAAAAGCGTAGAAAAAAAAAAACTCAAATGTGCTGAGAGTTAACTAAAAGATAGATGGTCAAACCTTCTACCAACAGGAGGACGCGATCAGGAGGAGCACAACAACAACATAACGCGAGATATGTAGGGCAGGGAGATAAAACCACCCAAACACACAGAAAAAGAAAAAGAAACAGAAGAAGAAAAATAAAAAATAAAAATAAAGCCGTCCTGAAACAAGATAGGAAATGATTGTTAGGTTTGCTGCCGTGTCCATGCGGGACAATAGAGGGTTTAAATGGCAGCCAACCCACCGCATGTTTCCCGAAGCGCTGCAGGACATGGCTACACGGCCGGAGACAAGGCTCTTTGGCCTTTGCAATAACTAAGTTATTAGAGGAGCAAGTGGGGGAGAAAAGCCAGTTGAGACAGACACAACATCATCCCGCGGCCGTTCTCAGTATTCTTCCCAAAGATTACATGCGCGTCATCCGAATCCGCTCAAGCTGCGCCGTTCTTCGATTCAACCTTCCGTTTTTTATTTTGTTAGCTAGGAGGACCGTAAAACCGGGTTTGGACGGTGGGGAAGAAAACAAGGAATTGACATCCAGGAACGCCGTCAGTCAGTCAGTCAGTCCTCTTAATCCGGGCAAGGTTGTGTAGGAGAATCTAGATACCTAGCTATCCGTAGCTAAAAAGAACCAACAAGCAAGCATCCCGTACATAGTACGGAGTAGTAGCAGTAGAGTAGTGGTAGTATATCCATGCGAGCATATCCGTGAAGAATGATGAAAGTGGAGTGGAAGTGCTAACTATTCAATCTAGTTAACTCAATGTATATTTTTGAGCAGCCCGCTTCCAAGGGCCTAGATTGGGCAAAAAGGTTGATGACGACATGACATGATAAATACGATATCGCCAAAATACTAGCCAGGGGAGACGCGCGCCGGGGGCGTGGAATACAAGTCACTGTCTCATCTGGTACTCACCACTCTTGAATGTTGCTCTCGGATTAAGAATCATATACACAAAGACTAATCAACACTCCATCACCACCGGCGGCTAGTTAATGCACGGTGTTCGTGTCAGTGATATATAACCAACCCCATGAGCATAAACTACACCCCCAATGTTCAATCCCCCATCAAGCGGACTGACTGTCCAAGAAGAAGAGAAGAAATTACAGGCACAAGAAGGGGCTATAGCTAATCTCCGCCACGGAGAAAACAGAAAACCCAAACTTGCCCCCCCTTGCGTTCCACCCCAGCGCGTTTAACTCAATAGTTATTCCTTACAAGACGAGAAGAATAAACAAACGCGTCCCGTGTCTCTTAGCTTGATTTCTCTTTGGAATTCGAACAATCTTATTATTTATCATGGAAAGTTAGTTAGCTGTCACTCTTCCATCTTCCACTCTCCTTGCTGCTCGGGATGCTTTGCTTGCCAGACCGTTTCTCGCCATCGATGAAATGGATTTGAACAGAGCGTTAATTTATCCCCAAAATATAAATAAATACATAAATAAATAAATAAATAAATAAATAAATAAATAAACGTCCGTTTCAAGCACATGCCTCAGTTGATGAAACAAACCTATTGTCACAAGGCTGAATCTTGATCTCACCTCCCCTAAGATTTTAACTAATGCCGCTAAACAAGTAGTTATATTGTATGTATATGGATGATCCTGTCATATTTCAATGCAGATATTCGTGTTTCAGACATGTTGTCCTCAACTTGAAGAAAATCTATAACTACCACCTATAATTAAGAGAACTTATGTATAACTAAGATCAGTCAGTTGAAGTTAACTATTACCAAATTAACTACTTGGCTGTGTTGTTTCATAAAGAAGTTGTTAGTTAGTAGTTACGTTAGTGTTTTGTTTCAAGTCATCCAGATTAAGGACTCTTGGAGCTGGTTGTTGTAAATAAATAGACTTCCCACTGCCTCAACCGTTATCTCTTCATCATCACACTGTGTTTCTTCCATTTCTCTCTCTCTCTCCATCTCACGTGTGTTATATCCTACTGTAGGCTCATTGATATTGAGCAGTTTTCAAAGTTAACCCAATCCGACGCCTGTCAAAAAAAAAAAAAAAAAAAAAAAAAAAAAAAAGGCCCAACATCTTCAAATGTTCGTTTCATAATGACCAACAACATCAAGATCAACAACACATGCAAGCAAGCAATAAGCAATATGATAGTTACATGATAGTAATTGCATATGTTAGTTAGTGAACTTGTTTCAGAAAACTTGTACAATTCTTCACTCCTCCTTTTCTTAGTTGGACCCTCTTCGCAAGGCAGCCGGAGATATCACCAACCATCAAGTTAGTGAAGATGGGGAAGGGGTTCTGTATTCTTTTTTGTATGCACAACCAAGCTTTCAAAATGTCCTTGTTAGACCTACCCAGCTGTCGGTGATGGCGCCTGCTAGGGATACAGGATATGTTGTGTCTTCGCTCATACAATAATTAGTTCTTATTCTTTTTTTAACCCAGCGCGGAAGTCTGAAACACGAAGGGGATAATAATAACGATCACGACATAAAGGATATAACTACTGCGTACGGACTGACTCCACCGGCGTTCCACATAAAAAGTATCTGCTCGAAAGATAATCCGAATATCAACAGGGGCGGCGGGGCGCGGGATGAGATATATGTATCATTGGTAAAGGCGCTCACTGGGCGGATACATGAAGGAATTGGATTCCCCGTGAAATGCAGCAGCTACTGTGCCCGTACGTCAGACAGAGGCAAATGGTCTCACAACGAAAAATCAGCAATTGGGCGTGGTGCTTTGAGAGACACGGCGGCGGCTGATTGGTACGGAGCTGTATGTCCTGTACGGAGTAGTGCATTATTATTTTCCATCCGCTCAGACAGCCCCCGGGAATGCTGGATGATGGCCCGACTAACCCCAGGCAAGCAAGCTTAGAAGTTAGCACCAGTCAAGGACACGAGCTCATGAGTGGTTGAGAAGCGCCCTGCTCCCCACAAGCAACCAGCACGGAAGCAGGCATGTCGCGGATGGACGCTGATCGAGGCTAGTGCAGCCCCTCGGGAGGCTAAGGCGGACCATGGCTTTCAACGACCTCAAAAAAGAAATCCACAGGCGATCACGATGACGATGGAGCAGCATCCCGCCTGCAGATTTCCAACTGCGCAAGATGATGGATGTGCTTTCTGCTGTCTGCGGCGTTGCGTGGCTGTGGAAAATTGAAACATGTGTCCCTCCGTTCCAGCCCACGGGCCTCGAGCCCCCGCCCAAGGACTAACAGTTAACAGTTAACAGTTCGACACTGCGCACCAAAGCGAAACCGGGCGAAATGCGTTATCGTCCTCTGCCAGGCTGCATTGCAGGTATTAAGTTTACCTGCGTGTGCCGTACAGAAAGAGATGCACCAAGTCAATGGGATATTATTGAAACGAAGGTCGAGGTCGATACAGGCTCGAATGGCCAGCCATTGGAGGCGTGGAGGACGCTGTTTTGATTGACCAAACTGCTGGATCTAGGAAAAGGGTTCTTTTCCTTTCCTTTCCTTTCTTTTTTCTCTCTCGCTTGCATCGGTATAGATGCCGGCGAAGTGGCATGGATGTTTTGTGACGGAGATGCGATCTGGAATCCCCAAACGGCTATGTCACAATACCTGCTTTTTGCCGTGCGACCCTGCTGTGGAGGCAAGTACATGTACATGTACATACATACTCCGTACATACATACATACATACATATACCAGTGCCAGGCACCGCACACCACGCCCATCCATGGCCCATGGCTCGCCCTGCCTTACTTTAACCTTCTTCTCCGCTCATTTTTGGATTTTGTGTCTCTCCAGTTTTCTCTTCCGCAGTCCGTTCCTTGTTCTGCAACTTTGCCTTACGCAATTCCAGAAACGACAAAACTGTTTCGCGACGTTTCTTCCTGTTCCTAGTTGTCAGATCTTTCAGTCCACTCCCACAATTTACGAGAACCTTCATTTAGTCGCTCTATTAGATATCCAAACTGTCTATACTCCCAGGACGACAAATGCGTGCATCTCCGGCGCTCACAAACCCCGCACGGATCCGTTTCCCTGCGCAATCTTTCCCTCCCTGTCAATTATCAAGTTGATCCCGGGCCAGTTTCGCCCCCTACCTCTCATCTCCAACGATGAAATGCAGCCTCCGTTTTGCCGTCGGCATATCCTGTCTCGTACTCGTCGCCTTGTGGTTTCTCGTGCGGCATTTCGCAGATCTCCTGGACCAGTACAGCGGAGGTTCATATTTGATTGACTACTTTTATGCGCGCTTCGATTCCGGGTCCCTTGATTTGCGGAAAGACCCAGTACGTGCCCACGATGTCGAGGTGGGTGATAAAATCATTGTCATGGCAAAACTGGAAGAAGAGGACACAGATTGGGTACGGGATGAGCTGCCAGAGTATGTTCCTCACCCCGATTCCCAAATCACCAACCAGCTCAATAAACCACAAGCTAACCCGTAGCCCGAATATTTTTTCATGATACCACAGCTGGCAAAGAGCCGTATACATCGTAAACCCCTCCCAAAAAACTCTTAACGACCCCAGCGCCCTCACCGTCCCCACAAATAAAGGCCACGAATCCATGGCCTACCTCTCCTACATCATAGACAACTACCACATCCTCCCTCGCACCATCGCCTTCCTCCACGCGCATCGCTCCGGTTTCTTGCAGGCATGGCACGTCGATGCGCCCTTGCACGATAACGTCATCGCCATGCGCACGCTCCGGATCGACTATGTGCAGCACAGCGGCTATGTCAATCTGCGCTGTAATTGGAACCCCGGCTGCAAGAAAGCGCATAGGATCAATCGGCATGTGACAGACGAGGTGTGGGCGGAAGTATTCTCGGGGACGAGCACCCCGCCGCGGAATCAGTCGTCATCATCGTCGTCGTCGGCCCAAATCTCATTGGCGACTGTAGGAGGTGGAGGTGGAGGTGGAAGTGGAAGTGGAGAAGAACAAGGAGAAGAAAGCGCAGCAGCTGTTGCAGGCGACGACACCAACCATCCACTGCTGAAAACCATGGATAAACCGGCAGAGGTGGCAGCAGCGTGTTGCGCACAGTTTGCCATGTCGCGCGAGCAGGTTCTAAAGAGGCCGTTGGAGGATTATATACACTTCCGCAACTGGGTGATTTCGACCGAGAAGGATGATGCGAGCAGCGGGCGTGTCATGGAGTTCTTGTGGCATATTATTTTTGGGATGGATTCTGTGTTGTAAGTTTTTCGATTCTTTTCTTTTCTTTTCATCCCCTTTTTTTTCTTTTCTCTTTCAATATGCCCACCCACCCCACCCCCACATTTGAAAAGCAGCTCTATCTCCATCCTCCATTCCGAACCATTTTCATGCCCTACTAACTAACACCATATATTTTTGCCCTCGATGAATTTAGTTGCCCTGACGAAGAAGTCTGCTACTGCGCCGTTTTCGGACGGTGCAAATGAAATCAACGAATTAAACAAACACTCCCTGCATTTTCTTCTTCCCCATTTCGCCCACTCTTAAGTTGGTCCTTCGCAGATCAATATAATTATATCTAGAGTATCTTCAGGCGCACTTGTACCTTGCACCCCGGATTTTCCCTCTGTAATTTGAATTTTATTTTCTTTGTCTTTCCTTTTTCCATAAACTTTTTTTTCCGCACAGCGGAACGCATATCGGGATTTCGGGAATCATGGCATTGTATTACTGGGTCTCTCGTGGCTGGCTTCAGGACGGATTGTTGGTATCAGGGGGGGGCACATGCTTTAGTAATAAGACCAGGAACTAAACAAGATCTAGTAATCGACAACAGCTTTCTCGCACCAATTTCAATCCCCTGGGGACTAATTAGCTGAATATTCGATCGGCGAATAAATAGGCATCTACATTTTTTCTTCTTATTTTTGTCTTCGCACCTGTGTGTTGTTCCATGATATGAATTGCGGGGGTTGGACAAGAGTCATCTTGAGTCATACTGTCGTGAAATATATCAATCTATCATTTTTTTGCACCCTGAGGCGTTTATGAGTCAGTACTACATGCAACTACCTAACGACTGAATTTTTAATATTAATTGAATGAAGTTATATATACTGAGGGCCAGCACCCCGCTGAACGACAAGAGAGCTGCGATATCAAACAATACAACAATACCAAGTAGAAAACACTCCAATACGCCATCCTCATACCAGGCCCATACCCAATATTGGTTATAAATTTCTGCTGACGTAACCCGCCGTCCCTCCTCCTCTCGGAGACTCTTCAAATCGAACGCCGCATCTGATGAACATCTCTCATCCTCTCCTCCTCATCCCGCGAGCATCGAGGGCCCCCAGCGATAAACAACCTACGGCGCAGTGCCTATAGCTGCAATAACCCCAAGCCGAGTCTCCTCTGCTCCCCTCGTCGAATCTAAGAACCACGACGAGACCAAGAAGAAAAAAAAGCGGGCAGAGAAATTCATTCCTAGTTAACTAGTTTGCCCCTCATCGACCCCTCCCTCTTCTTCTTCCTCTCGACTCTGTACTCCACGTCACAAAACACTACCCGGCAAAAAAAAAACCAAAGCATAAAGAATTTTCTTTTTATTTAAAAGAATTCACAACCAAAAACAAACGACAACGAGAAATACCACATACATCGTTACCTAGTTATACTATACTCCATCCGTCTCCTCCCCGCACCCACACCCCGCCGCACCGAATCGAATCCTTCTACCGCACAACAGAAAATTAACAAAAGAGAAGACAGAGAAAGAAGAAAATACATTTATACGCTTTCCGGGAAATAGAATACATAGAGAGGAAAAAGAAAAAATCATAAATAGAACCAAAGGAAATTAAGGATCTGTTTGAAATAAATCATGGCGGTTCGCGCTCGATTTGAGAACTCGAATGAGTTGAGTTTTCCCCCTTCCTTGCTTCTTCTGCTTCTTTTTCCAGTTCTTTCTTTTGCCTCGTTCAATTTTACAGTTAAGAAGATACCCTTTTCTCTTTTTTCCCTTTTTTACTTTCTTCCTTTTCTTTTTCAGTTTCTTCGAAAGATGGAAAATTTTCATTTCTTCTCGCAAAGGTTATTGTTACCACTTATTTTCCTGGGCTAACATGTCTCACTGCCCAGGGTCGGTGTGTTCGCGACATTGACGAATTCATACGCATTGGTGGCGATCGGCTCGTCAGAGAACTTTTACAGGTATGGATTTCTTTCTTTTTTTTCTGTCTTCTCGATTTTTCCAAAAATGGCCTTGTGTTCTTTGATGGGATGGTCATATTGGGAAATTAAGGTGGGGGAAAGGCTTCATGAACCCCATTTGGTTCACTCTCTTGTGGGTAATGAGAGGGGATTGGATCGCAGATTGAAATTCGGATCGGGAATATCTGATAGGTGTCCCCTTTGGAGCCTTATATTCGAAGAACCGGCATTATTCTACCATGAGCGTGGAATCTGACTATGAGTTGGTGGGAAGGAAGTGCCGGGTTGATATATAACTGGGCGGCTCATCGTTTTTTGCGTTCCTGGACGGAGAACATTCATATACAGGCTGACCCGATTCGATTCGAGAAGAATGGCGGACATTTTGAAATTTTTGCAAACTTGTGTCATGGAGAATCGGGAAAAAAAGGCGCTCAAAGTTAACTAACCTGCTTTTCTTCACGAAATAGCATTTTCGAAGCAGAGTTGCAAGATGTCATCCCGATATGTCATGCTACCATCGCCGGTACGAGGATTGTTGGACGGTTAACAGCTGGGTAAGCCACAATTTGAATTTGCTCAGCATGATCCTCTTCTCCCCCCTTTATGAACAGTTACAACCAAACCACAATTCGCAGCTGACCATGATATTTTCTCTTTATTTTCTCTATAGTAACCGCAAAGGCCTTCTCGTCCCCACGTCGACCACAGATCAAGAACTCCAACACCTGCGCAACTCCCTCCCAGACGCTGTCAAAATCCAACGGATAGAAGAGCGATTAACAGCCCTCGGGAACGTGATATGTTGCAATGACCACGTAGCCCTCGTCCATCCCGATCTAGAGCGGGAAACTGAAGAAATGTAAGGCCCTCCACTCCCCCTCCACCCCCCCCCCTCCTTCTTCCCCCTTTCATTTCCATACCCAAAAACTAAAACCCCCGCAGCATCGCCGACGTCCTCGGCGTCGAAGTCTTCCGCCAAACCATCGCCGACAACGTCCTCACAGGCTCCTACATGTCCCTCTCCAACCAAGGCGGCCTCGTCCACCCAAAAACCTCCATCCAAGACCAAGACGAGCTCTCTTCGCTGCTGCAAGTGCCACTCGTTGCGGGCAGCGTGAACCGCGGCTCCCCCGTCGTTGGTGCCGGGATGGTCGTCAACGACTGGCTGGCCGTGATGGGCCTGGATACGACGGCGACGGAGCTGAGCGTTGTGGAGAGTGTGTTTAAGTTGGGCGAAGGGGCGGCGCCCGGGGGTGGCGGGAAGAGTTCACTGGGGGCGTTTGGGAATACGCATAAAGAGAGTTTGGTGGAGAGTTTTTATTGAGTTTTGTTTCGTTTTTCTGGAGGGAGGGAGGCTTGTGGCGGTTTCGCCCCGTTTTTATGTCCACGCACGCATTGTTTTTTCCCCCTGTAACTCTGGGTTTTTGAGAGGACTTTGTTAACTCGAGGAACTGATAGATTTGGAATGGGTCTTTTTTTTTTTTTTTTTCTCTTCTTTACTTTTTCTTTCTATTATGGTTCCGCTTTTCATGTGTCTCGTGTGCAATGTATACATTCATAGGCATGGCCTGCTTCAGGCTGGAGGCGGGTTCTTGTAAAGTTGTAAAGGAAAGGAAAGGAAAGGAAAGGAATTTATTTCTATTTCATTTCCCTTCTTCCTGTCGTCCGTAGCAACCAACCGGCTCTGAGGCTGCTTGCTGTTGCTGTCACTTCTTCCGCTTCCGCTTCCTCTCTGCGGCAAGGAATGCATGTGCGACATATACATTCCGCATGGCGAGCGATATATATACACATCTTGATTTTTGGAAACATATTTTTATTGATTTGTAATATCAGCGTGGGAAAATTTACAGTGTGATTGTTTCTTGGTATTATTTCCTTCGCGGAGCGCTGGTTCAAAGATACACAATAAGTTACATAACTATACTAAAAGTAGAAGGAAGGACTAAGAAACACAACGTGTGCATTTGATTCTCTGAAATTTACGGTTTGGACGGAAGGTGAGATAGGGGTTCTACTTTGCTGTTATCAATGGCTTGTGGATTTGGATTAGATCTTGAATTGAATTGCTCTGTATTATTGGTTTGCATTCACATACTTGTGAAGGCGGGCATGTTTTTCCTTTTCTTTTCTTTTCTTTTCTTTTGGATTAGGACGGTGGTGTGTGCCTGTGTGCATCTGTGTGCATGCGATATTGGTACAGCAGGAAAGCGGAAGAGAGAGGGGGAGGAAGGAAGTAAGAAAGGGGGATGGTATTTTCAGGTAACGAAGGGTGTATGTATGTACACATGTAAGTGGATGGGAAGTTATGCGGGCTGAAGGACAGTAGAAGGTGATGTGATATTGGTTGTTGCGGATTGGGTGTTCTATGAGCGTGGGTTGAGGATGTAGGTACTTGAATAGCTATGATTGTGTGTGCGTATCTACATGCGGGACTGGATGAATTGGATGATGGGGACAAGAAAGGTGTTTTGGGACCTAGTCAGTAGGTACATTCTGGCATGCTTGGATCAAACGCTAGGTAGCTCGCTGGCTCTCCATTCATCGTAGCCATATCCGTTTTCTCTAATATGTTTGTTGTCAAGTCCTTGTCAATAGGGGCAGTCCCCGTTCGAATTTTGGCCCTTCTTAATTGTTCAGCTGCATGAGAATGTCCGGCTGAACGAACGCCAAGAGTGATATGGTATTTGATGGGAGATGCAGGATGGATTTCCTCGGCCGGTTGAAGAGGAAAAAAAGACAGGGGAGATGCGAGGCGAGACCCCGTGTCCAGATTCCAGCGCTGCTGAGCCAAGATGTCTGATGTACGCCGTGACTCACGGAGTTGGAAACCTGTGATAGGAGTATGACCACTGAGGTTGATCATGCACCCCTGGTTCAAACAGACCACGGCAAGGTGGACAGAAACAGATATAACAACCACAGGCCTTATACACGTCAAGAAGAACCAGGCCTTATGTCAACATCAAGAACGGGTTTGAGGTTCCTATCGTCAGACACCGAACCGGCACCAAACGGTTTGTATTCAGAAACACCATTCACGCCCTTCTTATCCACTTCTTCATTCCCACTACTTCGATCCGGCATCGCGACGCTAGACACCTTGTTTATGTCCATCTTCGCATCCTCATCCAAGCCGTTTTCTATATCCTCTGTGGAATTCCCATCGCCAGCGCCATACGTATCGTCTGCATCCGCAGGTGGTGGAGGTGGTGGCGGAGGCGGAGGCGATCCAGAATGTTGTTGCTTGCCTGGAGAGGAAGCGCCACTATTACATCCATCGCCATCTTCGAACTCATCCCGCTTGCATTTATGTTTTTCCACATCACCATCATCGCCAGGAGTCATTCCTGCATCTCCAGGTGGCGGAGGTGGCGGAGGCGGAGTGGCCGATTTCGTCCTTTTGCAAGGTGAAGGCCCCCTAGTATCGGCATCCACATCAAGGTTTCCATCAAGATCTCTCTTCCGTTTGAGGCTATTTCCGTCGACGCTCATTGGCGATGATTTCTTATCTTCCACTCTGTCTATATCATCATCTGACATATTTATATCGTCTTCGACCTCGCTTTCATCCTCTTTCTTAATATTTTGTGACTCCTGTGGTTGTGACAACCCAGGCTTCTCAGCTTCATCCTTTGAGCCATCGCCTGACGTCTTAGCGGCTTCCATTGCCTTCCTCTCAGCCTTTTTCTTTTCGTAGGCTCGCTGTTTCACAACTGCTTTGTCGAAATATTCTTTACAGTACTTCTTGATTTGTCTTACTTGTTTGTCGCTGACCTTTGTTGGATCGCTCACACGGTTGTTTTTGAAATCCGAGTTCACAAGTTTTTTTCCGACCTAAAACATCCAATGTATTATGTCAGTAAGGTGCAAGCATATCTGGATTTACTTTCGATGGGAGTTTTTGAGCTCATACCTCTTTCGCATAGCGCTTCAAGTCCTCCTTTGGTAGTTTGTGTTTAAACTTATCCACAACGTATTTGACGTGGGGGAAGATCTTTAAACCAAAAGTCAGTCTAATCACAGCGCAGCAAAAGCATCAACATAATGTACATACTGTATTCTCATAAAGTTTCTTTTGTTTTTCTTCACTGTATGATCGCCACTTTTCCTTATGTTCCTTTTTCCCGAGAGGTTTCGCATCTCTAGGCGTAGGTGTAGTAGGGGTCTCGGATCTATCTTGCGTTTTCGGGGTATTCTCTTTGGCATTCATGATACCATCGATGATATCCTGCAATGCCTTATCCTTCGATTCGGATTTCGGTGGAGGAGGGGGTTGTGGAGCGGGAGTTGTCGGCCTTTTCCACGTCGTGGCACCCGATGCAGAATAATAGTAAGTCTTCCCATTCGATTCCGCGGCGAACCAGCCTTGGGGTAACGGGTTGGCAAACGGCGGCCGGCGAAACGGTCTCGGAGGACCATGGTGGTAAGAATTGCGAGGACCCATGCCGTTTCGAAGGGCAGCAGGAGCACGTGGGGCTTCGATGGAACGTGATCGTGACCGTGAGCGAGATCTCGATTTTGTCGTGGGTTGTGTATCATTTCTAGATGACTCTCGTCGTTCGAAGCGGTTGACTGTTGGGGTGTTATTTGTAGCAGCTGGGTCCCTTTTCATTCGAGGAATCCGATAGCCAATTTCCAGTGTGGACCAGACCTCTAAGAGAGCCGCTGCCTTCTTTTCCACACGCTCATCGCCACACTCAGTAAGTGGCTGGATAGTTGACTCAATCTTCGAATCGATAATCTTGTTTCTGGTAAGTCTCGGGAACTTATCCAGGATATCAAGAATCTGCAGTACAACATTGAAATCGTCCTTCCAGGCAGTTAGCTGGGAATTGAGAATCTTGTATCCATGCATTTTCACGACACGGTTTCGCACGCGCTCATCGTCGCAGCGTTGAATACGGCCAAGTAGTTTGACGGCGATCCATTTCTCTTTGCACTGCATAAGAGCGGCCATGACCTTGGTGACACCATCTTCGCTCAACGACCTAGGCTGCACACTGTCAACATACTCTTCATCGTCTTCGCCAGTCTTCTTCTTGCGCGGCCGTCTTGCGATAGCAGTATCCCAGCCATCCGGGTCGTCGATACCGAGTGCTTCAATGGTGGCATTGGAGAGCTTCGTTGCACGCTCAGTCTGTGTTTTGCCACCGATGAAACCTGTGCAGTTGGGCTCTCCGCAGTAGCAGGGCTGCGGATCAGCTCCATAACGATCGACGTTGTAATTGAAAACTAGTTCCTCGCCAGCCTTGATGTGCCGCTCGGCAAAAATGCCCATTCGAAGCTTCTCGCCTACAACCCATTTGTCAACATAACAATTAGGATTACATGAATGGTTACAGAAACGCCCGAGGTTGCCTTTCTTCGTGGCGTCGACGAACTCTCCCTTGCTGAGGGACATGAAATAGAAATGTTTGATCCCTTCTTCGTCATAGCTTCTCATACGTTTCCGAAAGTTTCCTTCGTTAATGACTTCGCCGATATACTCGAAAATGAACTGGTTGGGTCGTAAATCGGAGTCGGCACGCAGGCCATAGCCTTTTTTCTCAGTCTTGATGACGGTCACGTTGGCGTATTGTCGTCGTTGAAACCGTTGATTTTCGCATTCATCGCCGCATCCACAATCTCCGACACATTCCATTTTCGTAGCTCGATTGATGCAATCTGAGTCTTCTCCGCAGGCTCCATTTTTGGCAGCCACCGGATCTGGGAATTCACATCAGCATTAAGAATATCACGAAGCCAGGTACTGAGGACAAAATCGGATATATGTCTCCAGTAACATTTGAAAACGAGACATATCACGATTATGCTTAAGGCACTGGGATATAAGAGCGTATGTTCTGTCCTTTTTTGGCCCGTTCACAAATAAATGTTGGTGAAGCAAAAAAGCAAAATAAAAATAAAAAACGAATAAAATCAAGAAAAAGTAAAGGAAAACCGTGGCTTACCCCACTCTTCTGTACAGTCGCATTCCATAGCATGCTCCGTATAACCCATATATTTACTGGCATACGTGCAGTCATCTATGAGTTGAAATGTGGACGTAGCTTCGGCAGTACAGTCTGCTAGATGGTTGAAGAGTTGTGCTGGTCGAGAAACTACTTTCTGCGAAGCAGTACGAGACAGCTTTGGTGGCTGACCCGGTTCTAGTTTGACGGTTATGGAACCAGGAACTTTCTCCTTTGGTTCCTCGTCTTCATCTTTCTCGCTGGGAGAGCTGGCCTCGCTTTGAGATTTTGACTTGGAAAGACTTTTAGTGGGGCTAGGTTTCGAGAGAGACGCCAAACCATTTGCAAGGCCGTTTGTAGCATCTGGTGTTAGGATATTATCGGCTGAGGAGCTGTCTGTTGAATTATCGTGCTTGATTTGCATGGCAGTCACAGCTTCGGCTACTGCTTCCGCCTTGATGTCCTCATCGTCATGGGGAGCCATGATCGAAAAGTGAACGACAAAGGGGTGGATATGACTTAGTTTTACAGTATTTAAGTGCCGAAATTGCGTTAGTAGCGAGGATGTGAAAATTAATGAATATCAGAGAGAAACGGCGATCGCTTGCTCCCTAGATGTTGAAGTGGCTGTTAAAGTTGGGGATGGTGAAGAGGTGAATTTGGTTGCTTTGGCGGCCAAGGAGTTTCGACGAATGGTGGGTTGATAGATTAACACCCCGTGTCTGACCAGCCTGGTAAGGTGAAGGGATACTGGGCTACAGACATAGAACAGATCCAACCGCTGCACCGTCTGCGCTGTTTAGTTGATGGCAAGGCGTGGTGCTGTGTAGCGCTCCCCAGTCGATGCGAGAAGGACGAGGAAGGCGAGGTGCAAGTGGAGAGAGCGTGGTGTGGTGGAAATCGGGGGAGGTGCGTGGATGGAAGCGATCACGACGATGGCCCGTAATCTTAGTGCGATGGCGGGATCCGGGTGGGAAAAATTCATAAAAAGCTGGCGGACGACCGCAGCAAATCCTCCCCCAAGCACCAAGTAGCGTACAGCTCAGCAAGCGTTGAAGTCCAGTAAGAATTGCTTAGACTATATAATTCCGGCTCTTGCTTGAAATAAAATGTGGACGGGAGGAGCAGCAGAGATACTCGCACAGCGAACTGTCTCCGGATGGTCACCCCAGTGAACTGACTGAATGGGCCTCTGGTGAAAATGTGAATGTTTTGGGTCCTCTTTTTGTTTTTTTTTGTGTCAAAATCGCCTATAACTTTGTTTCACGGTGGCAAGGAGGAATAATCAACCCCAAGCAGAGGACAAGAGTCGCTTCCCATTGAGCCTGTGAGCCTCAAGATATTGGTTGATCGCGGCATGGAATAAACGCAAGCTGGTGGCGGTTAAGAAAAACCCGCGAATGCCATTATTAATTCTATCGTGTTCTACCTGGCTTGGGCTCCCCACGAGATATCAGCAGTGATGGGAGAAAAGAGAAAAGACAGGAAATGCAAAGCAAAAGGTGATGATGGTGGTGGCCAGTTAACCAATGCGGAGGATGAAATTATAGGAACCAGATTCTCATGAGGTCCGCGGCGTGGGTAAATTCGGGCAGTGCGTGGAATTAACAATAGGCCCCCCCCCCAATGAAAAAAAAAAAATCTCAACAACGCTTCTTCCCACCGAAAAAGTGGCCGGTTTGCCTCGTTTATCGCGCTACACAGATAAGTCTATCGTGGCATAAAAAACATCAAGAATTGTCCATCGCTGTCACCACACGCAATGCTGTCATTTTCAAACGGGTCAATAACACATCGCCGGAAATTGTGGTTTTCACTCCAGTCTGAAGGATATCGTCTCACATCCATCACCATCATTCAGAACACAATAACAGGCTGTAGAAGTCAAAATATATAAATTGATGTTCTGGTACTGCTCAGAATCAGAGAAACCTAGCTAAGTCCGCCACGGGGCCTGATCCATCATTTTCATCACCGGCCACCACTTCCGCAAGACGGTGTGGGGTACTCCCGCGGCTGGAATAATATCAACGATGTGGGATTTTCATTCCAATGTGTGTGCTAGGAATAAGAGTCATTGACTAGTAGCAGCCATTAATAATGGTCCAAGAGGAACAAGCCAAGACATAAATGTCTACAGACAGACAGACGGAGATAAAAGAATCTTCATAGGCCCAATATCCCGATCGACAAGGATACGCAAGTCGACCGTTTCCCGCGGTGTTAACCGACGAAGTAACCAGTGCGAGAAAATTGTGGTGACCCTATAGTATGAGCGGTTGAAAGCCTAGGGTACAAAACGCCATACATAGAAAGACGGCGATTTGGCGGGAGGTGATTACCGTAGAGTGGTTAGCTACACACTGGCATTAACTCATCCCGACTTGAAAAGGTGACATGTCTCTCGCCGCATAGTTTGATTTGCGAGCCTGAAAAATCCTGTCAAGAAAATGAAGGTTGCTGCGTCCAGAGCCAGGTATCCTCGTGCATCAAAATGGGGGTGCGTGGAGTTGACAACAGGATATTTGAGTAAATCACCAGAGTCAACGTGGCCGTGCGTCCCACCATCAGCTAAGATGAGATCCTCGCGAGGTGTCACTGCAGTGTCAGTTAGAAATAAATAAATATTATGCAATGGCTCCCGCCCAAGTAGTCAGTATCTGTTGACCTATATAAAACATCTCCAGGAGAGTGAAATGAATTTCGTGCTGTGTGTTTGTCCCGTCAGAATGTCTCGTTGGATACCTCGAGTGCCCGCGGTGGTTGGAGTCTGGGATTGTTCACTATTTCGAACCCCGCCATTGTCAGCATACGGAGCGATACATACGTATCAGCTCAGCGGTAGCAAATAGATGGATAAAGGGATAAATAAATAGGTGAAATCATATCTCAATAAGAAGGAATGCGGTGGCGCCTGTGTGAAAAGAAGCTGACAATTTCAAAGGTTGACGGACCGAGCGAGAAAACAAAAATGAGCTTCCTTCCCTGTCACAGCGTGGAGCACGCGATGCCTTATTTGAGTAGCCAGTGAATTTGGCTTGAGAAGTTGGCTGAGGATCTCTTCTCGCCACTCATTTGCTGGAGTTCTCGCCCCGCCATTGGCAAACTTCACAAGAATGGGCTTGGAGCTTGAGCGCGCGATCAGACCTGACTGGCTGCGGGAGAAGCCCGCGATCGACGTTGCTAAGAAACCAACGGCAGGGGATGACTGGACTGTGGAAGCGTGACAAAGAAATCGTGGAGGGGGCCACAAACAGGGCTGATTCCTGAAGAAGCCGGGTGGTTAACCAGCACCAGTCAAATCACCGTGATGACCAACCAAGACGACAAAAGCCCCTCGACTTATTTGTTTTGTTTTTTTCGGGGCGGGAAGCTAGAGCGGCGGATATGAAACGGCTTCCACACCCTCGGCTCTCCAGAGGGTAAAATGGCAATGTTAGTGGCCAGTGGACTGGAAGCCGGAGCCACCTCAAGCATTCTGTAGCGCGCAGGCGAGGATGAACGGTTGGTGTGTGCGCAACCCCAAGCATGAGTGGGGCCAAACCCTTCCACGAGGGTGATGTTCATCTGTTGGCTCCGGAGAGAAGCCCTCGACATGGTGTCTGAAGTCGTTGAGATCCTACATTGAGCTTATGAGGCCAGTCGAGGTTGGGCAGCGGGTTTTTTGATATCAAAAGCTGCTAACCATCACGTATGGTATTGACGTACGGGTATGTATCAGAATACGTTACCGTATTTTACATACATATATTACGTTCAATACTATCCTCCCCTCACTGGCTGAGAGAGTTGCAAATTCCATGTTCATGCTGTTGAGCACAAATCCGCAAGCCGGATGTTCAGATGGATTTCATGCATATTCAAAATTCTATTTTCGCTTCTTTAAATGCCCTCCTTTCATTGGCCACCCACACAGCAATGCTGATGGATTTCAACTGCATGAGGATTTCAACAGTTGTCTTGTATACTTCTTCTAGTAGCAGGCAATTTCTTTCAATTCTTTGTGATATAGCCATTTCCTCCATCATCTAGCAGCGTGGCTGTTGCCTCCTCACCCCCTCGCTCCTGCTCGGTCCCCGCGTCCCTTTACATGTCTTCGTTCTGTGCTCTTTTCCAACAGTGGTGGGCCCGCGTTGAAGTCTATTGCATTCCATGCACTGAATAGCTGCTGGCTTGGGATATGGCGCACGGATTGTGTATTTCCCGCTATACGTATCCGATCTCAAATCCATTCTGTTCTGATGAGGCTGATATGGATACCGCGTTACTGATACAATGGCAAATCATGCATAGTACAGGGACAGGGATGGGGATTGATGTGTTTTGTGCACCGAAGAAAGTAGAATGTTGAGAGGACTAAAAGGGGATTCCATCTGACATTGCGTGGTTACCCATGAAGTGCTGTTAAATGTACGACATATACAGCGCGCTGCAATGGTCAGATCCACATGCTGGCTTTCTCCTTGCATCTCGAGACATTTGCCCTCCGACCACGAAATCGTCAAAATTCGATACGAGAAAGTCTTGCTCTTGCTGTTGGTGCATCTGATGGCCCATGGCTAATGCGTTGTTTTGTTGTTGTTTTGATACTGATGCTCGCCAGTTGCGAACATGCCATCCTGTCCAATCCCTTCCTCGGTTCTTTGTTTTGTTCTCCTGCAGCCAGCAGCAGCTCAAAACCTGCGTCTTCTAGCCTGCCTTTGCCTGCATGAAGCCACCCCTTCCTCCATCCCCTCCAATTAACTGCGTCGCTGGTTCTCCACCCAGTCCGCTAATTTATAGCACTCTGCTGTGTCAACCTGACCTAGACCCGTGCAAAAAGAAAACATAAAAATAATCATGTGGATCTACTCGTCCGTCCGTCGTCCCAGAAATTGAAATTGATCACACACCAGGGAAAGAGTCAAGGGGAATATGTGAACAAGATTGACAACGATCAGGGCTTCTAGATGAATCAAGTGGATGGCCCAAATTTCTCCGACATTACCCTGTATGGATCGGAGGTATTGGGGGCGGGCCGGGGCTTAGGGCAATCATAAGCGTGGCTCTGTATTTTGCATTTTTACGCTCAGGAATCATGATACATCCACTAATTACTAGTGCAAGATTCTTCCTTGCCTCCGGGTGCCCCTAGTCCAGTTACTACTAGAAGTACGAGCCTCTCTTGGTTACAACTCCCCATTTCTACTCCCCCGATGCAGTGACACCATGCCTTCCAGACTCAAACCCTGCCGCTCTGGCTTACTCCAACCGCGCCTGTCCTGCGAAAGAATAAAAAGTAAAGAAGCAAATTCCACCCACCACGTCTACCGTGATTCGCCCGTGATTTACAGAAAACATGTTGCTCTGTGCAGCCGGAAATGCAACGGCCCCCATACACGCTGATGCGGCGGCAAATACCGGTCGTTCGCTACAGGGTTTGAAACACGTTGCCGTCCAAGCACGTAAGAAGAAATTATGCGGAGTCGGAGTTACGAAACTAGCTTGAGAATCAGCGACTTTGGCCTCAATATACCCGAAGCTTCCCAAGGGAAATAACTGACAAAAGGCCTAGCCATTCATAGTATGTGAGAAACTTGAGCCAGAGCATGTGCTTGATCAGATTCCCTATGCTGGGGCGCTTTTTTTATCTTCCGCCGAGCATGCTACATACATATTTTGAACAAATCTACCAGCCACATCCATCTTTGAGACTACAACCTAACGACAAGCCTTCCTTCCCGTGTCGCGCCAAGGAAAGAACGTTGATATCAGGACTAAAAAAGCTAATAAACAAAACTGAGAGGTGTTTTAATAATAATATATCCTGCAAGCTCCCTTCAACACTCGTTATATTTTCCCTTTCTTCTTCCACACTTCCATATTGCTTTTATCGCGCTTGCTCCTACTATTCCCTGCAAAGCGGGCCTGTTTTGAGTACTGTACAACGGCCCCTCACTTTCCCGAATGATAGAGGCTATCTTTTCCATAACTGTCCAACCTCGCACGCCTTTCCGCAACACTATGGAACATTCTTAAAAGGTATCTTCCCCCCCCTCCTCCTCTTTAGGTCGCCAATCGTGACTTGAATTGCTAGACTTTTAAACACATCAAGCTTTTTAAACTAATTCTATCGACGACTGCGGTTGCAATACATCTAAACTGAATGACACCATCTGCTAATTAATAATACACATTAGCCCGGTTTCCTTTTCCATGGTTATTTAGTTGAGGTAAGGTTGTGCCTCCAACATCTTTCCGCGTTGCGCTCCCCCTTTATCCCTTTTCCTTATCTGGGTTTGTTTACTTTTGGATTTATGTAAAGAGTAAGAGGGACATCTGTTTAGCTGGCGGTTAGTTGCTGCGGATTGGGGAGACATCCTGTATATACCATACCATACCATACCATTCGTTTTGTTTCGTTTTATTTGTGAACTGTATTGTGTTGTACCGTACCTTGCTTAAAAAATTACCAAACCTCCGCTCACGTTACATCTTCTCGTCTCCTCGAATCTCTCCCATTTCTCTTCTGTCACCGGCTTCATTTCTGCTTCCACTCCTTTGCTTCGCTTCCTCTCTTCCACCCCCCCCCCCTCTCTACCTCCATTTTCCTTCTCTCCCTCCTTCTTTCCCTTCCCTCACCTCATCCTATGCTCTCTTTTCTTTTCCTTCCCTGCCCGCTCGTCCCCCTTTTTTCCCTTTCTCTATTTCCAATCTCTCTTTAAGCGTTTTTATTGGGCCAACCTCGTGTGTTCAAACGTAACCCAGCGTTGACATTCCTCCGTCAATCCCTGTCGTTGATACTCTCGTTAAAACACCCTCATCTTCCATTCTGATGATTTGATATTCATTCTCAACGGCCAGCATATCTCTTTCGAATCGACCGTACCAGCCGCGCGGTGCTCTCCGCCCGTTTATCCTCACTCACGCTTTGGATGCCCATATCTATATGCCGAAATAGTTTAACCAAGTCCCCTCACGATCACGATTACCCCGACGGTAACGACCTCCAGTCCACAATTGAGCGTTCAGAGCGCCGTTTCTCTTCACGATACCATCGCTCATTTTGTTTTCTGTCGCGTTTCATTCAACCTGCGAAACCCACGGCCCCTCAGTCACTCGTTTCGAACCCGCCTCCAGCGCCTGCACATTCGTTTCGAGCCTTGTATTGGTCTCCCCTTTTTGTCTTGGGAGGCCGTTTTGTTTATTTTCGTTCTCTTGCATGCCTTTTATTCTCGTTTTCCTCCTGTCCAATTGCGCCTTGGCTGGAGAATTCTCATAGACTTTTTTCTCGATTTTCCTGGCATTGTTTATGCCAATCATACGCCTCCGCAATATTTTCATCTCATTTTGTTTTTTTAACTTAAAGAAAGACATAACGGAAAGCCTTAGTCGACACTCGGCTTGAGGACAGACAGTGCATGGTGTTAGTTACGCTGTTGTTTTCTCTCATGACAAAGATATGTCGAATCCACCCGATATATGGAAGGACGACGAGAAGGTATGGCTCCAAGTTCTTTTTATATTGAACCCGGGTTGGCCATATTTCAATCTGGTCCAGGTGGATGACGCAGAAAGAACTGACGATTCATCTCTCTAGGTCGAACTCCTCACAGAGATTCTCAAACAAGCTAAAATCCCGCCAGTTTACCTCTACACCATGATCCAGGACCACGGTATCCGCCCTGCCTTCATGGAAATTCCACTCCCACCAGGTATGTGTTTTCATACCCAAGTGGCCAGATATTCTTGCGCATTTCAATTACTAGCAAACCGTCAACGTGCTCGTTGAACCTTTATCATGTTTTATGTAAACGTTCAAGACGAAACTGATACTGACCCGAGAGTCTAGGGCGTTCACTTATGGCATGTCAAAATGCATATAACCATATGGCTCAGGAGTATTCACACATGTTCCCACCACGGCAGAGCCCCTTTGGCTCAAGTGCTCCATTGCAGATCTCTCCTGGGGATAGAAAACGCCCTCTTCATCCCTTGCAAACAGACAAACCGCCAACAGGTCATCGTGCAATCCAACCAAAACCTACGCCACCTGGTCGTTACCCTAGTACGGACATTCTGAAACCACACCAGTTGCCCCCCAGTGTTGATAATAGTTCATTCAACGAGCGTCCACGAAAACGCGGGAGACCAAGTAAACTAGAGACACAGCGTCGGAATCAACTGGAGGCACAGCGTCGGAATCAAGCAGCAGCACAAGCTCGAGGGGAAATGTATCCTGTGAAGGGAGATTCGCCTAGGTTCGGAGTGCCATTAGCACCATCTCTTCCCACAGGAACTGTTTCCGAGGCTCCACCGTTTGCTACCATGAGACCGCAGGTCACAGACGGCCATGTGCATGCGACCCAGATCCAGCCAACAGATGCTCTAGGCTCTCAAACACAAGATATTCGAGTTCACAGAGCGCCACGGCCGCCAACAGACCCGAGCGCCGGGACTTCTGTAGGGTCAACGCCCAATTCTGGGCCTGGGGAATTA
Source organism: Blastomyces gilchristii SLH14081 (assembly GCF_000003855.2). NCBI lineage: Eukaryota > Fungi > Ascomycota > Eurotiomycetes > Onygenales > Ajellomycetaceae > Blastomyces > Blastomyces gilchristii. The sequence goes on along the minus strand of NW_003101658.1, from coordinate 31,211 downwards.
ACCGCTCGTACAATCATAGAAAGTCAGGCCCCCCCTCCTACGACATCTTCAGCTCCTTCTTTCAGAGGCATAAACCAATCAAGCTCCGTACCTGAGAACCCTAAGCCAGAGACCACACCCCCGTCGAACACTACAACAGCGGAGCGTGGAGGGGATATCTCACCACCTTTTTCTAGGGCCAGAAGAGAGAGTGCATCTTAATACATATATAACAAACCCTTATCAATGGATATGCAACGAGCCGGTTTAGGAATTTTAGAAAATTCCAAAAATAGACCGACAGATGTTCAAGGATTCATGCGATTTCGATGGGAAAAGAGCAACGCCTTTACATATGCGAAACGCAAACGATTTAACGTATGAGGTAGATATAGCTGAATCTACGCTCAGCATTACGGCCTCCTTACATGCCATCATTTCTTTCGGTTTCGGAAAAGCGATAACGTGGGAATGGGTTTTTTTATTTAAGATTCTAAAATCTTCCTAGCCGTCGTCTCTTTAACGGCCTATTACTGGGCGGCTTTTTTATGCGATTGAAAAATTCGATTCTACTTCGTGTTCCACCGTGATTTTACGGACATACACGCGCTCCTGTCGAGATAATTTGCTTTTGAAGCGTTGCACCATCTGAAACTGTATTTGGAATGCAGGGTTTCCCTTTCCATCTGTTTTCAGTCCGAGCCAAGGCGGCAAGAAATCAGGGGCGCAAAATCTGTAGCACCAACTTAAGGGCCCTTCCTTAACCCCACTATATGGAGCCTCTAGAGCTGACAGCAGAGGGAATATGTTGCACCAGCAGAGCGTTTTCCTTTTTCCATATTTCGATACCAGACAATCTTTTGGATATCTTTTATATTTTTCTGATGTTGGCTTTTTATTTGCTAATTTAACTTCAGTTAACTACACAGTCTCAGATTTTGTGATCTTTGTTATTTTTTCCTTTTTCTGCATCTATACTCTCTTCTGCAATAAGTACTTTACTTTTAATGATAATGTATGAATATATGATATTACTGACATTTTATGATTGTCATTATACTTTTTCTTTCTCTTTATATTTTCTTCTTTTTCAATATTTTACTTTCTTTTGAGATGTGTTATAAAAAAAATTTCTTTATTACTTTTTCATTTCTGATATTTTCTTTCAATGTGTTTTTATATATACTTTTTATGTATATTAAATATTCTCCTTTATTTTTCAAATCTATATATTATTATTTTATTTTTAGTTAATTCACATTTTTATATTTTATTTTACAAAATTTTATTTTCTATAATTTAGAAGAATATTTAACTGTTGAATAATAATACAGCTGCTTCTGAATTTGCTTATAAATGTAAAAAGCTTTAACAGCTTTATTAATTATTTTGTGACAGGCTGTGTCTAATCAATTATATAGACTATTTTATTACACTTCATAGATTTCTACTGAAGCTTTAATTCTCAGTCACTGATCTCTGACTGAAGAACTTATGAAATTTCTATTCTTTCATCTCAAAGCTTCATCTTATATACATATAAATATTCACTTTAATCACTGATTTCTACACTTTCTCTTTTTCTTCTTCTCTAACATTTTTCACTTTTGTTATATAAGATCTATATATATTATACTGATCTATTTAGCATAGACTTTTTATACTTGAAAAACATTCATTATCTTCTCATTAGAAATAATTATTTATCAAGAAGATATCTGAATATATAATAATATATAAGAAATAGAGAAATAAATAATTAGTTAAATAAATATTAAGTTTCTAGATAGAAGCTTACTTATCAGTCACACTGACTCTGTAACAAGATCTTATGAAGAGAATATTAATATTATATTAGTAAAAGACTTAAGAGTTCTGACATCTTAGATATATAAGATATTTATATAATTATACTTCTTTCAATTCTGAAGAACTCTTAAACGCAGATATCACACATTTAATAAATAATATAACTATATCTACTGATAATATAAGAGAACTCTTAAACACAAGTATAGATATGATATTACAGTGACTCTGAGTAATGTTAAAATTATAACAGTAACAGATAGCTAATATGTATACAACTTAATAACATTAATATGAAGAAATTCAATAATTATCTCAATAAGAAATCTCTGTATAGATAATTTTAACACTGACTAAATCAGATATAAATATAATATAAGCACTGAAGAAATATTTAAATACTTTTACATATTTTAATACTTCTGATCTCACTCTCTATTCATTATAAAGATTGAAAATACTTGTGAAACTAAGTGTAGATAAAGATGTCATCAGTTCATTAACTAATCAAGATTAATATATTAATAATTAATTGAAGAATTACATGAAACAGAAGTTTTATTCATAAATAAAGATATATGAATCAGTATTATATATATCTGATAATATTATTAGATATTTCAATATTCTGTTTAGAGATACTGCTATACAGTAAAAGATATTAGATTAATTACAGAGTACTTAACAGAGAAATACTTCTCTTACAACATTTATTTCTAACTTTAATATTAAGATTCTAGAAGTAGATAATCAATCTTGAAAGAATTAAATAAAGATTAGCATACTTAAGAAGACATTAACTTTTGAACTTCTATACACTCTTATAAGTATAGATAAAGACCTGACTTATAAAGACTTCTGTATATAACTTCAGATAGTGAATAATTATCTTATCAAGCTCAAGAGTATATAGAATAGTGATAGAAGATATTACATCTCAGTTACTTATACATCTGTGTTAAAGAATAATAATAATAATACAGATATTATGAATTGAGTAGACTTGAATATCTATATATAAATAAGAGTCTCTGACTCTCTGTTATCTGAACAAGCTTTTAAGTCTCTGAGATCACTTCTGAAGAAGTTATCAATCAATGTTAATAAGAGATATATATTAACTGTAATCAATCAGAATATATTACTTTCAACTGTTAATTAATCTATATATCTTCTCATTCTAAGAAAGAATCAGTGTCAGTTCATATCAACTATGTTATACTGAAGAAGAATTCAGATAATAACTATGAGAATACTCTGATAAAACAGAGAAAAGATTAGCTTCTGCTCAAACTTGTAAGCAGAAGCTTGAAGAGATCAGATGATAATAATTTAAAGAGAAAATAATAATGAATATAATTCTTCTATCTACTGTAATAGATAATATGTATAATATGAAAGTTATAATAGACAGTAGCCTATACTACTATATAATAATTAAATCTTCAATTGTAAGACACTATAATCTTCAGCATATTTTCTTATCAAAACCCTGACTTCTTGCAGAATTTGATGACTCAAAAGATGTTTATACTCATTACATGATAAAATTAAATATAGATATTAGAGAATATCAATATGAAGATACTTATATATATAAGATTGATAATCTTATCTATAATTTTATACTAGAACTTATCTGACTATCTGAACAAGATATCTTATTAAATGCTTAAAACAGAAGTTTAATATTCTCTAATAATAATTAAATTCATGAAGAGAATGGTCACAAGACTATAAATCTTACACAGATCTCTGTTAATATATATGAAATGCTCTGAAAGAGCTCTTGATGAAGTTACTAATAGCAGAATTATATAGTAATCTACTTCATCAGTCTGATCAGTATTAAAAAAGCTTTAGAAAAGTTATCTTATATTATAATAACAGATTCTTATATAAAACTCTTTTAATAATATCATGAATATTTAGACATCTTCTGATAAGATAATATTGTAAATCTACTTCTCTTACAAGACTCAGAAGTAAATCACAGTATTAAGTTAAAAAAGAAGAATAATAAAAATTCTGAATCACTATAAGACTCTTTTTATAATATATTCTGAGATGAACTTCTTCTTCTTCAGAAGACACTTAATAATCCGTTGAATAAGATATTTATATATATTAGTAACTCTTTCACTGCAGCTTCTATTCTTTTTACAAAGAAATTAGATAAAGAACTTCAATTCTGTGTAAATTATCAAGAACTGAATAGATTAATAAAGAAAGATTATTATTTCTTATCTCTTATCAATAAAATTCTAGTATATATCAGACAAGCTCAATGATTTATAAAGTTAGATATTATCACTATATTTCATAAGATTTATATCACTGAAGAAGATGAATGACTTACAGTATTCTAAATATAGTATAATCTCTTTGAATAAGTAGTCACACTCTTTGAACTAACTAATATTCTCAGTATAATTCAGAAGTATATCAACTGAGTACTTTAAGATTTTCTTAATAAGTTTATATCTGCTTATCTTAATAACATTCTCATCTTTACTGATAAGTTCAGAAAAAAATATCAAGAATACATGTAAAGAGTATTATAATAACTATAAGAAGCAGAACTACTGATAGATATAGATAAGTATGATTTTAAAGTTAAGAGTATAAAATATCTAGGTTTTATTATAGAAGCTGATAAGAGAATTCAAATAAATTCTGAGAAGATCTCTACTATTCTTGAATAAGAGATCTCATACACTGTAAAAGATATATAAAGCTTCATTAGATTTGCTAACTTCTATCAGTAATTTATACAGAATTTCTCAGATATTACTAGATCACTCACAGAACTTACTAAGAAAAATTCAGTATTTCAATAATTAGCAGACACTGAAGCTGTATTTACACAGATGAAGAAAATATTCATTAATATCTCTCTACTGATAATATTTAATCTGAATTATAAGATAGTTGTTGGAGCTGATTTCTTCAGCTATATCACAGAAGAAGCTATATTATAATATAATAATAAAGTTATCTTACAATTATGTATCTTCATATCTAAGAAACTGAGTTCTGCTGAATACAATTATGAGATCTATGATAAGAAACTTCTCATAATTATACACTGTCTAGAAGAATAAGACTCTGAACTTTAAAGTATCTTCAAATTTGAGATAATCACAGATTATAAGAATCTTAAGTATTTCACAATCACTTATAAGCTTATTAAATAACAGATGCAATGATCTGAGCTATTAACTCATTTTCATTTCACTATACATTACTATCTCAGCAGTCAGAACTCAATGACAGATATTCTTCTATAATAAGTGCAAGATATATCTTTCAATGTAATAGATACTCACTGAATAAATCAAGAGCACTGACTCTTAAATCTGAAAATACTAGTTAATTATAGTGAAATAATTCATAACACTATACACACTTCTCTGATTAGAATATTCTTTTCTTCTGAATTTACACTGAATGAATTGTGATATACAGCAGCTTAAACTGACAAACTTCTTCAAGTACTTATCAAAGCAGTATATTAAGAAGTATTCTGATTTCTCTCAGAACTACATATAAGAACTGATATCTCAGAATACTCAATCAATGATAATAACACTCTGTGATTCTGTGAATAATACTGAGTCTCTCAGTCTGAACTCTTACATACTTAGATAATGTAAGAGATGTATAATTCATGTATAATTAGCTATTCAGATTATAAATAACTGTATTAAATAATCTCTTAAGAGTTCTACTGATCTGAGATATTAAATAGTATCAGATATTTTATTTAAAACTGTAATCATTATTCTTTCATTATCTTATAAAAGAACTGTAGAAAAGATCTACTAAAATTACTTAATATTTCTGATAGAATCTGATAAGATATAGTAATTGACTTTACTGTTAATCTTTTTAAGAGTAAGAATTGCAAGAACATTCTGATTATCATTGACTGATTGAGTAAAGATGTAATATTGAAATCTTATAATAAGATAAATACTGAATAAGTTATTAAAGTCTTCTTATAGAGTTCATTTTATCAGATGTATAATTTATTGAAATCTATAATATCTGATCAGAGTTATTAATTTATGAGTACTCTCTGAATAAGAATCTGTCAAGTTCTCAAGATTATATATTATTTATTAACTGTCTATCATTCTGAGACTGATAATGCATCAGAATAAATAATTCAGATTGTAAAGAATAATCTTTATAAGTTCTGTAATTATTTATAAGATGATTAATATGATCTTCTTTTATATACAGAGATTATTATCAATGATTAGAATGTTATTTCAACAGATATAAGTCTGTTCTTTTTTATACACAGTTATTACATGAAGATGTTAAATCTTCTAAAGATTACATATTTCACACTCAAGCTAACCGCTCCATCACAAACTCGCTCAATTTTTCGAATAAGAACCCGCCGATAGATTCATCGAAAAGCCCTTGATCATACGAGCATTTTGACCCCATCGCCGACCGCATACCCAGTGTGGTGGTGGAGTTATCCAGTCAAATGTGAACCAGACATTGTTTGAAACTTCTATGTGAGATTATCCCCTGTTCACCCCTATCACATCACAACCCTGGGTCAAATTGCCATACAATTCGAAAGATGAAGAGATCTAGTTATATACATCAATCTTCTCTATTTTGAAAGATTTCTGATCTGTAATTGTGAAGATATCTGAAGAGCAATCTCTGTGAAAACTCTGTCTATCTTTGATGTTTCAAAACATCAATGCTAAGTCTCACTCATGTACTGCTCTTCTCAATCTGACTTATCTCTGACAGAAATATACAAAAAGATATCTCAGTAATAATATTAAGTATATAATCAGCAGACATATCTGAAGTGCAATCTCTGTAAAAACTGAAGTATAATCTCTGTAAAAACTCTGTCTATCTTTGGTATTTCAAAACATCAATGCTAAGTCTCACTCATATATCACTCTTCTCAATCTAACTTATCTCTGATAAAAAGATATAAAAAGTTATCTTAACAATAGTATTTAATACATATTCAGCAGATAATAAATAATAACTATGAAATTAGTATATCTCAAGATCTGACTAAGTCTTTGATCTCTGCATAGTAAGATGTATTAAATCTAGTTTTAATATCTTAATATTTAATAGATTCTGCAAGAGATTAAGAACAGTAACACTAGATTTCTATTGAATTTGAGAATTAACTCTATATTTGTGACGGGCTGCGCCTGATCAATTATATAGACTATTCCGTTACACTTCACAGATTTCTATCACTTCAATTCTCAGTTGCTGATTCTCAGCTGAAAATCTACAGAATTTCTATTCTTCTGCTCTGAAGCTTCACTGCATATGAAAACCTCTATTCTTTCACTCTGAAGTTCCACTGTGTACATCACTACATACATGTATAAATATTCACTTCAATCACTGATTCTCACACTTTCTCTTTCTTTTCTTCTCTAATGTTTTTCACTTTGTTATATAAGATCTATAAATATTATACTGATCTACTCAGTGTAGGCCTCTTATACTTGAAAAACATTCATTATCTTCTCATTAGAAATGATTATTCATTAAGAAGATATCTGAATATATAACAATGTGTAAGAAAGAAAAACAATCAGTTAAAGTGAATACTGAGTTCTCAGATAGAAGCTTACTCACTAGTCACTCTGACTCTGTAATAAGATCTTATAAGAGAATGTCAGTGAAAGATCTGAGAGTTCTGATATCTCAGATGTATGAGATATTTATATGATTACACTTTCTCAGATATCACAGATATCACATATCTGATAAACAATATAATAATATCTAATAATAATATGAGAGAATTCTTGAATATGAGTATAGAAGTGATATCACAGTGACTCTGAGTAATGTTGAAATTACAATAGCAACAGATAGCTGATATGTATGTAACTTAATAACTTCAATATAAGAAAATTCAATGATTAATTTAATAAGAAACTCATGCAATTTCAACATCTATAGAATCAAATATAAAAGCACTGAAAGAACACTTAGATACTCTTATATATTTTAATACTTCTGATCTCACTCTCTACTCATCATTAGACTGACCGTGTGACCGTGTCTGGGACCAGGACCAGATTTTTTGATAGTTTCATTACCAATTCGACTGATCCCATTACACGGTTTTAACATTAGATAGTAGTTTCATACTGTCTCAGTGGGACTTACTGTCTACTCTTGTCACATTTTCCAAATGGGACCATGATTTCCACTTCTCAATTTAAATTATTTTTATTGCTTTAAATGACTTTAAATCTCATTTGAGCATTATCAAAAAGTGTTACTTTTTAAAAAATTAAAAATAGTCTAAAAAAAACCTTAAAATGTCTAAAAATAGTAACTTTATGCCAAGAATGGAACTAAATGGAACCAAATGAGATCACTTTCTCATTTTTTTCAAGTCATGGTTTCATTTTAAGATCTGATATATAGTCACTTTGCATGTTTTTTTAATGACTAGTCCCAGCGGGATTCATGTCATGAAATGTATAAAATCAGACCAAATGAGATCAAATGTGAAATTCATGGTCCCGGCGGCCAGTCTACTCATCATGAAGAATGAAAATACTCATGAAACTGAGTGTGAATGAAGATATTATCAGTTCACTAATCAATCAAGATTGATATATCAATGAATGATTAAAGAATTGTATGAAATAAAAGTTTCATTCATGAATAAAAGCATGTGAACCAGCATTGTGAATATCTGATAATATTATCAAATATCTTGATATTCTGTTCTGAGACACTACTATATAACAGAAAGTGTTAGATTGATTATAGAGTATCTGATAGAGAAACACTTCTTTTATAACATTTATTCCTGACTTTGACATCAAGATCTTAGAAGCAGGTAATCAATCTTAAGAGAATTGAATGAAGATTAGTATGCTTAAGAAGACATTAACTTTCAAACTCTTACAGACTCTTATAAGTGTAAACAAAGACTTAACTTCTAAAGACTTCTGCACACAGCTCTGAACATTGAATAACTGTCTTATCAAGCTCAAGAGTATATAGAACAGTGATAGAAGATGTTACACTTATACATCTGTGCTGAGAAATAACTCAGTCATTTATATACCTGTACTGAGAAATAACAACAATGATGTAGATGCTATGAACTGAGTAGACTTAAATATCTATATATAAGCAAGAGTCTTCATCATCTAAACAGGCTTCTGAGTCTCTGAGATCACTTCTGAAGAAGTCACTGATTAATGTTAATAAGAAGTATGCATCAACTGTAACTGATCAGAGTATATTACTTTCAACTGTTAATCAGTCTATATATCTTCTCACTTAAAGAATGAATCAGTGTCTGTCTGTGTCAATCACATTACATTAGAGAAGAATTCAGAAGATAACTATGAGAATACTCTGATGAAACAGAGAAAAGATTAGCTTCTATTCAAATTCACAAGCAGAAGCTTGAAGAGATCAGATGATGATAATTTAAAGAGAAAATAACAATGAATGTGATTCTTGTATCTACTGTGATAGATAACATGTATAATATAAAAGCTATGATAGACAGTGATCTATGCTATTACATAATAATTAAATCTTCAATTATAAAATATTATAATCTTCAGTGTATTCTCTTATCAAGATCTCAACTTCTCACAGAATTTGATGACTCAAAAGACATTTACACTCATTACATGATGAAACTAAACATAGATATCAGAGAATATTAATGTGAAAATGCCTATATATACAAAGTTAATAATCTTGATTATAATTTCATGCTAGAACTTGTCTGACTATCTGAATAAGACATCTTATTAAATACTTAAAACAGAAGTTTAATATTCTCTAACAATAATAGAATTCACAAAGATGATATTCATAAGACTATGAATCTTACACAGATCTCTGCCAACACTTATAAAATACTCTGAAAAAGAAGTCATTATTAAAATCACTGACAGAGTCACTGATAAAGTCACTGACAGTAAGATTATATATCAATCTATTTCATCAGTCTAGCTAATATTAAGAAAGCTCTAGATAAGTTATTCTATACTATAATAACAGATTCTCACATAAAACTTTCTCAATAATATCATGAATATTTAGATATCTTTCAATAAGATAATATTATAAATATATCTTCTTTACAAGGCTCAGAAGTGAATCACAGTATTAAGTTGAAAAAGAAGAATAATAAGAATTCTGAATCACTGTGAAGCCTTCTTTATAATATATCTTAAGATGAACTTCTTCTTCTTCAGAAGACACTCAATAATCTGTTAAATAAGAGATTTATATATGTTAATAACTCTTTCACTGCATCTTCTATTCACTTGACAAAGAAGTCAGATAAAGAACTCTGATTCTGTGTGAATTATTGAGATCTGAATAGATTGATAAAGAAAGATTATTATTTCTTATCTCTTATCAATGAAACTCTAGCATGTATCAGACAAGCTCAATAATTTACAAAGCTAGATATTATCACTGTGTTTCATAAGATTTATATCACTGAAGAAGATGAATGACTTACAGTATTCTGCACATATTACAGTCTCTTTGAATGAATAGTCACACTCTTTGAACTGACTAATACTCTCAGTACATTTCAGAAGTATATTAACTGAACACTCTGAGATTTTCTTGATAAGTTTGTATCTATATATCTAGATGACATTCTCATCTTCACTAACAGATTCAGAAATGAATATCAAGAATACATATGAAAGATATTATAATAATTACAAGAGACAGAACTATCAATAGATATTGATAAGTATAATTTTAAAGTTAAGAGTATAAAATATTAAGACTTTATCATAGAAGCTGATAAGAGAATTTGAATGAATTCTGAGAAAGTCTCTGCTATTCTTGAGTGAGAGACTTTATATACTGTAAAAGATATACAAAGCTTCATTGAATTCATTAACTTCTATCAGCAATTTATATGAAACTTCTAAGATATTATAAGATTACTCACAGAACTCACTAAGAAAGACTCAGTATTTCAATAATTAGTAGATACTGAAGCTGTATTTACATAGATAAAGAAGATATTTATTAATATCTCTCTGCTAATAATATTCAATTCTGATTATAAGATAGTTATTGAAGCTGATTTCTCTGACTATATTATAGAAGAAGCTATATTATAATATAATAATAAAAATGTCTTATAATCATATATCTTTATATCTAAGAAACTGAGTCTCACTAAATACAACTATGAGATCTATGACAAGAAACTTCTCATAATTATACACTGTCTAGAAGAATGAAACTCTGAACTCTGAAGTATCTCTGAATTTGAGATAATCACAGATTATAAGAATCTTAAGTACTTTATAACTACTTATAAACTCACTGAATAATAGATGCAATGATCTGAGTTCTTAAGCTGCTTTTATTTTATAATACACTATCATTCTGACAGTCAGAACCTAATAACAGATATTCTCTTATAACAGAAGTAAGATATATTATTCAATATAATAGATACTCACTGAATGAACTGAGAGCACTAGCTCTTGAATCTGAAGATACTAGTTGATCAAGATGAAACAGCTTATGATATTATATATACTTCTTCAATTAGAACTATCACTGATATCTCAACTTCTTCTGAATCTATATTAGATAAACTATGATATACAGCAGCTTAAACTAATGAACTTCTTCAAATACTTATCAAAGCAGTATAACAAGAAGCACTCTGATTTTTCTCAGAACTATATATAAGAATCAATATCTTAGAATATTCAATCAATGATAATAACACTCTATAATTTTATAAATAATGCTGAGTTCTTCACTCTGAACTCTTATACATCTGAATAATACAGAAGATACATGACTCTTATATAGTCAGTTATTCAGATTATAAATAACTGTATTAAATAATCTCTTAAGAGTTCTACTGATCTAAGATATTAAACAGTATCAGATGCTTTATCTGAAACTGTAATTATTATTTCTTCATCATCTTGTGAAAGAACTGTAGAAAAGATCTGCTGAAATCACTTAATATCTCTGATAGAATCTGATAAGATGTGATAATTGACTTCACTGTTGATCTCTCTGAGAGTAAGAATTATAGAAATATTCTGATCATTGTGAATTAATTAAGTAAGAGTGTAATATTGAAATCTTATAATAAGATGAATACTGAACAAGTCACTGAAGCTTTTCTAAGAAGTCTGTTCTATCAGATGCATGATTTACTGAGATTTATAGTATTGAATTAAGACTGTCAATTCATGAGTGCTCTCTGAACAAGAATCTGTCAAGTTCTCAAGATTATACACTGTTTATTAACTGTCTATCACTCTGAGACTGATAATGCATTAGAATGAATAATTCAGACTGTAAAGAATTATCTTTATAAGTTCTGTAATTATCTATAAGATGATTGATATGATCTTCTTCTACATACTGAAGTTGCTATCAATAACTGAGATGCTGTTTCAACAGATGTAAGCCTGTTATTATTATTATTATTCTTCCATTATACTCATATGCAAGCGGAGCTTATGATGAGTCCTTGCATGATGTTAAATACAGGTCAAGTGTTAGTTATACAGGAGGAAATACAGGTGTTGAGACCACGCCAAGATAACAAGAACATAGGAAAATACAAAGAAGTGACAATTAGATACATGCGATAATAACTTCCCAGCCCAGGAACATAGAGCGATTCATTGAAGCGATTTGTACACCTCTGTATTTATTAGAAACCTGAGGTGCTTGAGTTCCGGATTTAATGTATCCCCTGCGGGTTTCGAACCCACGCGCATTGGTTTCCCACGCCAAGGCGCTACCGGGTGGCCGCATTAACCATTCGGCCACCGGGGCGATGTAAGCCTGTTCTTTCTTATATATAAATATCATATGAAAGTACTGAATCTTCTAGAGATTATATATTTCACACTGAATCTCTGCAGTCTGATTCAGATCACTAATAATATAGTAATGAAACTCTGAGACATCTGTGATTAAGTAGAAGCCTTTATAACAAGTGTTAAACAGAATTAAGAAGATTGAATTAATATTCACTGAGATCTCACTGAGTAATATAAGATAGAAGATCTGATATAATTGAATCTTAAGAATATACAGATCACATACTCATCTTACACACTGAATTATCATTATATAAAGTATAAAGTGATAGAAGTTCTAGACAGTTATAACTATTATCTTGACATATTATCAGAGATTCATAATATCTTTCATATAAGCTTACTTCATTATACTGTCATTAATCTATTCTCTTCTTAACTGACTTCTGACTGACAGCTGCCAGAGATCATAGAAGAAGATAATAAACTTGAATGAGAAATTGAAGATATTCTTGATAAGAGATCTCACAGCTGCAGCTGATAATATCTTGTGAAATAGATCAGCTATAATTGTCTGATCTGAACTCTGAGTTTCATGTTATTCAAGATCACAGCCCTTGACTGATGAGAGCTATATATGATTAAGAAAGAGAGAGAGAGCTAATGTGACAGACTGTGCCTGATCAATTATATAGACTATTCTGTTACACTTCACAGATTTCTATCACTCTGATTCTCAGTTACTGATTCTTAGCTGAAAATCTACAGAATTTCTATTCTTTCACTCTGAAGCTTTATTATATATGAAAACCTCTATTCTTCTGCTCTGAAGTTCCACCGTGTACATCACTGTGTACATGTATAAATATTCACTTCAATTGCTGATTCTCATACTTTCTCTTTCTTTTCTTCTCTAATGTTTTTCACTTTGTTATATAAGATCTATAAATATTATACTGATCTATTCGGCGTAGGCCTCTTACAATATTGATATAATCATTGATAAAGTCTTTTATTTTAAGATATAAATAATCAGTTTCTCTACATCTCACTAATAATATTTATATTATTATATAGAAACAGACTTATATTCTCTATAATATCAAGACTCTGAAGAGAGAAAGTCTTGATAGAGAGTATATAGTAGTGTATATTTTAGCAGTTTCTATCTCATTCTTCTGCAGCAGTTAATGCAAAAAAAAGATCTTAGAATTAGTTTTTTATTTCTGTAAGAGGTCTACGCTGAATAGATCAGTATGATATTTATAGATCTTATTTAACAAAGTGAAAAATATTAGAGAAGGAAAGAAAGAGAAAGTGTGAAAATCAGTGATCAGAGTGAGTATTTATACATATACATGATAGAGCTTCAGAGTAGAAGAATAGAAATTTCATGAGTTTTTCAGCTGAGAATCAGTAACTGAGAATCAGAGCTTTTGATGAGATCTATAGAGTGTAATGAAATAGTTTATATAATTGATCAGACACAGCCTGTCACATTAACCTCTTCTTTTCAGAGATAAGATTGTGTGTAGTTCTCATCAGTTAAGAGCTGCTGTTTCAGATAATACAGAGCTCAGAGTTCAGATCAGATGATTATAGTCAACTCATTTTATAAGATATTATTAGCTACAGTTACAGAGTCTCTCATTGAGAATATCTTTAATCTCTTACTCAAGCTCATTGTCTTCTTCTATAATTTCTGATAACTGTCAATTGAAAGTCAGTTGAGAAGAAAATGAGTCAGTGATAGCACAGCAGAGCAAGCTTGTATAAAAGACATTATAAATCTCTGATAATATGTTAAGATAGTAATTATAACTGTTTAGAACTTCTATTACTTTATATTTAATATAGCAGTTATTCAGTGTATGAGATGAACATGTAATTCATATATTCTTAAGATTCAATCACATCAGGTCTTCTATCTTACATTACTTAGTGAGATCTCAGTGAACATTAATTCAATCTTCTTAATTCTGTTTAGTACTTGTTATGAAGACTTTTGCTTAATCATGAGTATCTCAGAGCTTTATTACTATATTATTAGTGATCTAAATTAAACTGTAGAGATTCAGTGTGAACTGTGTAATCTCTAGAAGATTCAACACTTTTATATGATATCTGTATATAAGAAAGAACAGGCTTATATCTGTTGAAACAGCATCTTGATTATTGATAGTGATTTCTGTATATAGAAGAAGATCATATCAATCATTCTATAAATAATTACAGAACTTATAAAGATAGTTCTTTACAGTCTGAATTATTCATTCTAATGTATTATCAGTCTCAGAGTAATAGATAGTTGACAAACAGTGTATAATCTTAAGAACTTGACAGATTCTTATTCAGAGAGTACTCACAAATTAACAGTCTTGATCAGATACTATAGATTTTAGCAAGTTATATATCTGATAGAATGAGCTCTGTAGAAAGGTTTCAGTAACTTGTTCAGTATTCATCTTATTACAAGACTTCAATATTACACTTTTACTCAATTGATCAATAGTAATCAGAATATTCTTACAATTCTTACTCTCAGAGAGATTAATAATGAAGTCAATTACTATATCTTATCAGATTCTATTAAAGATATTAAGTGATTTCAGTAAATCTTTTCTACAGTTCTTTCATGAAATAATGAAAGAATAATAGTTGCAGTTTTAAATGAAACATTTAATACTGTTTAATATCTCAGATCAGTAGAACTCTCAAGAGATTATTTAATACAGTTATTTATAATCTAAATAATTAGTTATACAAGAATCATGCATCTCTTACATTATTCAGATATGTAAGAGTTCAGAGTAAGAGACTCAGTATTATTTACAGAATTGCAGAGTATTATTATCATCAATTGAGTATTCTGAGATGTCAGTTCTTATACATAGTTCTGAGAAGAATCAGAATACTTCTTGATATACTGCTTCAGTGAGTATTTAAAGAAGTTCATCATTTTAAGCTGTTATATACCACAATTTATTCAGTGTAGATTCAGAAGATATTCTGATCAGTGAAATGTATATAGTGTTATGAGTAATCTCATTGTGATCAATTAATATCTTCAGATTCAAGAGCTAATGTTCTCAGTTTATTCAGTATGTATCTGTCACATTGAATGACATATTCTGCTCTCATTGTAAGAGAGCATCTGTTATTAAGTTCTAGCTACTGAAGCAGTAGTGTATAGTAAAGTGAAAACAGCTTAATAGCTCAGATTATTACATCTGACATTCAGTAAGCTTACAGATGATTATGAAATGCTTGAGATTCTTATAATCTGTGATTATCTTAAATTTAAAGATACTTTGAAGTTCAGAGTCTTATTCTTCTGAATAGTGTACAATTGTAAGAAGTTTCTTATTACAGATCTCATAGTTATATTCAGCAGAACTCAGTTTCTTAGACATGAAGATGTATAATTGTAAGACATCTTTATTATTATATTACAATATAGCTTCTTCTGTGACATAGTCAGAGAAATTGACTTTAATAACTGTCTGACAATCAGAATTGAATATTATTAATAGAGAGATATTAATGAATATTTTCTTTATCTGTGTAAATGCAGCTTCAGTATTCACTGATTATTAAAATACTGAGTTCTTCTTAGTAAGTTCTGTAAGTAATTTTATGATATCTAAGAAGTTTTATATAAATCACTGATATAAGTTAATGAATCTGATGAAGCTTTGTACTTCTTTCTCAGTATATAAGATCTCTTATTCAAGAATAGCAGAGACCTTCTCTGAATTCATTTGAATTTTGTTACCAGCTTTTATGATAAAGTCTAGATACTTTGTACTTTTAATCTTAAAATTATACTTATCTATGTTTATCAGTAGTTCTGCTTCTTGTAGTTATTGTAATATCTTTTATACATGTTCTTGATATTCTTTTCTGAACTCATCAGTTAAGATGAGAATGTTATTAAGATATGCAGATATGAATTTATTAAGAAAATCTTAGAGTGCTCAGTTGATATACTTCTGAAATATACTGAGAGCATTAGCTAGTTTAAAAAGTGTGACTACTCATTCAAAGAGACTATATCATGTTTAAAATACTGTAAGTCACTCATCTTCTTCAGTGATACAGATCTTATGAAACATAGTAATAATATTTAACTTTGTAAATTATTGAGCTTATCTGATACAAGCTAGAATTTTAATGATAAGAGATAAAGAATAGTAGTCTTTCTTCATTAATCTGTTCAGTTCTCAATAGTTTACACAGAATTAAAGTTCTTCATCTGATTTCTTTACAAAGAGAATAGAAACTGTGATAAAAAAGTTACTAATATATATGAATTCTTTATTCAACAGATCATTAAGTGTCTTTTAAAGAAGAAGAAGTTCACCTTGAAACATATTATAAAGAAGGTCTTATAATAGTTCAGAGTCTTTATCATTCTTCTTTTCTAACTTAATACTGTGATTCACTTCTAGATCTTATAAGAGAGATATATTTATAATGTTGTCTTATTAAAAGACATCTAGATATTCATGATATTATTGAGAGAGTTTAATATAAGAATCTATTATTATAGTACAGAATAACTTTTCTAGAGCTTTTTTAATATCAGTCAGACTGATGAAATAGATTATTATATAATTCTGCTATTAGTAATCTTTTCAGTAACTTCTTTTTCAGAGCATTTCATAGACATTGACAGAGATCTATGTTAAGTTCATAGTCTTACAAATATTATCTTTGTGAACTCAATTATTATTAGAGAATATTAAGCTTCTGTTTTAAGTATTTAATAAGATATCTTATTCAGATAGCTAGGCAAGTTCTAACATAAGATTATAATTGAGATTATCAACTTCATATGTATAGACATCTTCACATTGATATTCTCTGATATCTATATTTAGTTTTATTATGTAATGAGTGCAAATATCTTTTAAATTATTAAATTCTATGAGAGATTAGACTTTTGATAAGAGAATACACTGAAGATTATAATATCTTACAACTGAAGATTTAATCATTGTATAGTAACATAGACTGCTATCTATTATAGTCTTCATATTATACATATTATTCATCACAGTAGATACAAGAATTGTATTCATTATTATCTTTTCTTTAAATTATTATCATCTGATCTCTTCAAGCTTCTGTTTGTGAATTTGAACAGAAGTTAATCTTTTTCCTGTTTTATCAGAGTATTCTTATAGTTATCTTCTAAATCATTCTTCAATACAATGTAATTAAAAGAGTAGCAGGTTTGAAAATGAGAGTTCATGAATACAAAGACTCAAGAATGAACCTCAAAGCTCAAACACAGTGTTCAAACTGTCAAAGACATGAACACTTTGCAATCTCTTGTTTTAGAGACTCAAAATGTGCATTCTGTGCCAGAGATCACAAAACTAGTGAGCATAAATGTGAAACATGCTCAAAAAGAGATGATATATGTCAACACACTCTGCTTAAGTGCTCTAATTGCAAAGAAAAACATGCATCTAACTCAAAAGAATGTATATTTACTTCAAGAACTCAAAAGAACTGAAGAAAAGATGAAGCTCAAAGTCAATCTAGAACTGAAGAGAAGAGTCAAGTCAGTAAACTCACAACTGCAAGCTTAAAAAGAAGAAACTCTCAACTATCTAAATCTTCAAACTTCAATTCTTCAGTTAAATGTAAGTAGAATTTGAATCCTCAAACTTCTGTTAAGATTAGAGAATTGAGAAATGACTCTGATGATAAACTAGATATAATGTAAGCAGTTAAGATTTCTACTTTTCAAAATAGTTATAATCTACTATCTGATGATAGTGATTAGATTCTACTCTATCTCTACTCTCTTTTAATATGAATATACAACAAAAATAACAAAAAAAAGTTTAAAAACTCTTCAAAAATCACATTTATTTAAAATATTGTTAATAGAAACTCAAATTGTATTTATTCTTGTCTTCAGATTGTATTTGAATAAAAAGTTGATTTTATACTGCTTCAGAAGCTGAATTTTAATACTGAGTAAAAATATATTATTTCTTATTCAAGCTACTACTGCTTTCTATCTTAAAAGTCTGAAATAAAGTCAAGAGTAGTGATCTATGAAAGAAAAAGATTAAGATATTAATTTAATTTAAGATTTAATATCATATCTGACTCTGATATTCTAGTGAGTGATATTATAGATAAAGAGAATGAGTTTAATACTATACAGCTTTATAAATATCTATAATGAAAAGTCATTGAAAGAAAGATAACAATATCTAAACAATTAATAGAGAATTTCTGAACATAACTTTATTAAGAAACTCTATAATTGTAGAAGATTTCAATACACATCATCTCTGATGAAATTCAGAATGTAAAAGAGCAGTAAGAGCTGATAATCTGATTAAATGAATCTTTAAGCATTCAATAGATTTAGTTAACAAGTCTAATTCACAAACATTCTTTAGAAAAGATATGAAATGAAAATCTATTATAGATCTAATCTTCATATCACAAAATCTAATAAAAAAAAAACTTGTAAACTGATTTATTAATTTAAATGAAACATTGTAATCAGATCATGAAATTATTCAATTTAATATTGAACTGAGTGAAAAATAAATAAGTGAAAATTCTCTTCTCTCTAATCAGTTTAACTTTGAAAAAGCTGATTGAAAAGCAGTTAAAGAAAGTAAAAAATTGATAAAATCTGAAAGATAGAGTAAGCTATATTAGAATCCTGATCAAGATATCTCAAATGAAATACTTGAGAATAGAGTGAAGCTTATTACATCTATTATTCTCACAAGTGTTAGAGATAATATTTCAAAGAGAAAATCTTCTGAGTATTCAAAACCTTGATGAAATGAGAATATCTCATCTAAAAGAAAAGAACTAGCTACTGTGAGAAGAGATTGAAAGAATGATATAATATCTGATAAAGAGTTCAAAGCTGTTAGAAATAAATATTTTTCAGATATTAAAAGAGTTAAAACAGACTGCTGGAATAAATTTCTTGAAGAAGCATAAGAAAAGAAAGTTTTTAAAGCTTTTAACTATACTAAAATAAGAAGTGTAGCAAAACTTTCAGCCTTAGAATATGAGTTTCAGAATGAATTATATATAGTAAACTCTTTTGAGGAAAAATATCAAGCTTTTGTAAGAATTCTCTTTCAAAACTCATCAGATTCAGATTCAGAGAAAGAGAATATATCACTTCTTAACTATATTGATGAAAATGACTGAAAATGGCCTGATCTTACATAAGATAAACTAGAGTCAGCTATCTTCTCAAGTTCAGTTAAAACTGCTACAGAGCCTGATTCAATTAATCACTTGATTATTCAAAATACATACTTCTACTTAAAGAATGAATATTTTAATCTCTTTTTCAACCTCTTGAAAAATGAATATTATTCTGAATACTGAAGAGAAGTCACTGAAGTGATTCTTACAAAACCTAATAGAAAAACTTCAATTTCTAAGTCATATAAAGTAATATCTCTATTGAACTGTTTAGAAAAGGTTTTAGAAAAGATAATAGCTATTTAACTATCTTTTATAAGCTCTATTAATAACTCTCTTTTATTCAGTGAATAAATGAAAGATAGAAAACAATGTTCTGTAATTGACACTGTTCTCTCAGTTATTCATAATATTCAAATAGTAAAACATGAAGATCTGGTCTCAACTGCAGTTTTTATTGATATAAAAGAAGCATTTGATCATGTTTCAAAGTCAAAGTTAATTCAGACTTTGAAGATGTTAAAACTATCACTTTCTCTAATAAAATGAGTTAACTGTTTTATATTTAAAAGAATCATATAACTTGTCTTTGATAAAATGAAATAAGATAAGACTGAGATAAAAATAGAACTACTGTAAGAATCTTCAATCTCACTCATTTTATTTGTAATATACACTGCATATCTATTCAAACATAGAAACATGAAAATAGTGTGATCTCTAGACTGACCGTGTGACCGTGTCTGGGACCAGGACCAGATTTTTTGATAGTCTCATTATCAATTTGACTGATCCCATTACACGGTTTTAACATTAGATAGTAGTCTCATACTGTCTCAGTGAGACTTACTGTCTACTCTTGTCACATTTTCCAAATGAGACCATGATTTCCACTTCTCAATTTAAATTATTTTTATTGCTTTAAATGACTTTAAATCTCATTTGAGTGTTACCAAAAAGCGTTACTTTTTAAAAAATTAAAAATAGTCTAAAAGAAACCTTAAAATGTCTAAAAATAGTAACTTTATATCAAGAATAGAACTAAATGAGACTAAATGGGACCACTTTCTCATTTTTTTCAAGTCATGGTTCCATTTTACAATCTGATATATAGTCACTTTACATGTTTTTTTAATAGCCAGTCCCAGCGGGATTCATGCCAAGAAATGTATGGGACCAGACCAAATGGGATCAAATGTGAAATTCATGATCTCAGTGACCAGTCTAGTGATCTCTGAGTTATATAGATGATATTGATCTAGTCTACAGCTCAAAAACTATTAAAGAGAACTTGAAAGTAATTGAAAAAGCTGCAAAGAAAATCTTTATTAGAGCAGATATTAATCAAATTTAATTTAATATGCATAAAACTGAGTTAATTCATTTCTTTTCTAGATTCAATGAGAAAGAACTATCTCTGACTCTTTTCAATAGAGAGATTAAACTCAGTTTAAATATTAAATGATTAGAAGTATGATTACACTGCAAGTTGAATTTTAAATATTATATTTAACAAAGAACTGTCAAGGCAGAAATACTATTAAACAACATAATCAGACTATTAAATACAGAGAGAGGTCTATTCTTCCAGGCTATGAGATAGTTATATATAGTCTGTATTATCTCAGTAACTGATTATAGAGTTCAAGTTTGATGAAATAATCAAGAAAATTTCACTGAACTTTTTTAAAGTGTGTAAAACAGAGCTTTGAGAAGAACTCTGAGAGCATTTAAATCATTTTCTATTAAAGTAATGAAAATTGAAGCTTTAATTCTCTCTTCTATTATTAGATTTGAAAAGACCTGTATGAACTATGCTCTGAGAGTTATAAAGATAAGCTTAAATTATATAATCAGAGAAAGAGTCTCTTCTTCATTTTCATCAATTAACTCTGAAAATGAACTGAATTAAAATAGATTTCTTAATTAAAATGAAAATAATTCTTCAAAGAAAATATCTTCTTAACTGTATAGACTATACTCAGTGATTAAAAATCAATTTTCTTCTTTAAATGTTGAAAAAGTTGATCATGAGAAGATATCTCTCTGAAGAGAAAAGCTTGAATCTCTTATAGACTTATAAATAAATGAACTATCTAAAGAGAAAGAATATGAACAGCATTTGAAGAGAATTTCTACAATTAATATAAAAGACTCTATTCTGATTTATTCAGATGTCTTAAAAAATAAGAATTTAAATAGATTAGATGCAGGCATTGCTTATACTGAAGATAATATTAATTTTATCTCAGATTTCTGAAATTTAGACTGTGAATCTAAAGTCTTTGATGCTGAACTATTTGTAATAGTAAAAGCTTTCAAACTCATTGAAATAAAATCTCATAAAAGAGAAAATAGTTTGAAAGAGATATGAATATTCTCTGATAGTCAAGCTGCTTTAGAAAGACTTAGAAATAGTCAGATTCATAATGATCAAATGAATCTTGAACTGATCTTAAACTCGGTTTTAAAAATTCAAAAGAGAAGAATATCAAAGCTGATAATTCATCTGCACTGAGTTCCTGCTTATATGAATATTCATGACAATGAATTGACTGATTCAGCTGCAAAAAAGGGTTCAGAATTAAGCAGATTGATTCAAAAAATTATGTCCTGATCTTTTATAAAGAGAAAAACAAAAGAATCTCGTTTAGACAAGTGAAAATCCTGAGTATATTGTAATACACTGTGCATTATACAATAGTCTCAGAGTCAGATTAAAAGAGAAGTATAATCTAAATCAATTAAATATGAGATTCTTATTCTCAACTGAGATAGAAATTAAATACTTAATAGACTTTCTATCAGAAACTCAAGCAGCTACAAAAAAATGACTGAATTCAGAAATATCTGAATATGAAGAGAAGGAAATTGATTAGATATAGTCTGTTAAAACAGCTATATACTATCTTTGAATAATTTGTTTTGTCACAGTCTCTCTTTACTTTACTTTTTTCTTTCTATTCTTTTCTATCTATCTATTTAATGTGTCTATCTTTAAGACTGTGTTCTTTTTTCTTTTGTCATGATATTGTCAAATGGTTTCAAAGTATTAGAAGATGTTAAAATACTGTAATTTGTAAACAGTTTTTATATTCTGAGCTGGAATTTTCTGATTTTGCATATCTGAAATTGATAAATATATAATAGTTAACTTTACAGATATAGGAAAAACCCTGAGAACTAAAAGTTCTCAGGTAGATGTCATAGTCTCTGACTACATACATCTATAATTGAAGAATAATAATAATAATAATAATAACAATGTAATTAATACAGACAGATACTGATTCATTGTTTAAGTGAGAAGACACTGTTCTTTCTCTTAAGTGAGAAGACATATAGATTAATCAGCAGTTAAAAGTAATATGTTCTGATTAGTTATAATTAATGTACATTTTATATTGATGTCAGTCAGTGACTTCTTTGAAAGTTATCTCAGAAACTTGAAAGTCTGTTCAGATGACAGAGACTCTTGCTTATACATAGATATTTAAGTCTACTCAGTTCATAGCATCTACATCATTGTTATTATTCCTCAGTACAGATGTATAAGTAACTAAGATATAATATCTTCTATCACTGTTCTGTATACTCTTGAGCTTGATAAGACAGTTATTCAATGTCTGAAGTTATGCATAGAAATCTTCATAAGCCTGATCTTTGTCTACACTTACAAGAGTCTGTAAGAGTTCAAAAGTTAATATCTTCTTAAGTATACTAATATTTATTTAATTCTCTCAAGATTGATCATCTGCTTCTAGAATCTTGATATCAAAGTCAGAAATAAATGTTGTAAGAGAAGTGTTTCTCTGTCAGATACTTTGTAATCAATCTAATACTTTCTATTGTATGACAGTGTCTCAGAACAGAATATCAAGATATTTGATAATACTATTAGATGTTCACATTACTGATTCACATACTTTTATTTATGAATAAAACTTCTGTTTCATGTGATCTTTCAATTATTCATTAACATATCAATCTTGATTAATTAGTGAACTGATGACATCTTCATCTACACTTAGTTTCATAAGCATTTTCAGCCTTCATAATGAGTAGAGAGTGAGATCAGAAGGTTTAAAATATATAGAAGTATCTAAGTATTTCTTCAATACTTGTATTATGTTTATATTCAATTCTGTCAGTGTTGAAATTGCAGAGGTTTCTCATTAAGTTAATTGTTGAATTTTCTTGTATTAGTGTTATTGATTCATATGTATATCAGCTATTTATTATTGTTGTAATTTCAACATTACTTAAAGTCACTGTGATATTATATCTATGCTCATGTTCAAGAGTTCTCTCATATTATTATTAGATATGATTATATTGTTCATTGAATATATAATATCTGTGAAATCTGAAGAAGTGTAATTATATAAATATCTCATATATCTAGAGTGTCAGAACTCTCAGATCTTTCACTGATATTCTCTTTGTAAGATTTTATTCTCTTTGTAAGATCTTGTTATAAGGTCAGAGTGACTGATAAGTAAGCTTCTATCTAAGAACTCAGTGTCTGCTTAACTGATTAATTATTTTTCTATTTCTTATATGTTGTTATGCATTCAGATATCTTATTAATAGATAATTGTTTCTAATAAGAAGATAATGAACTTTTTTCAAGTGTAAGAGATCTACACTGAATAGATCAGTATGATATTTATAGATCTTATTTAACAAAGTAAAAAATGTTAGAGAAGAAAAGAAAGAAAAAGTGTGAGAATCAGTGATCAGAGTGAATATTTATACATATACACAGTGAAGCTTCAGAACAGAAGAACAGGAATTTCATGAGTTTTTCAGCTGAGAATTGATGACTGAGAATCAGGGCTTTCAGCGGGATCTATGAAGTGTAATGAAATAGTCTATATAATTGATCAGACGCAGCCTGTCACAATTTCTCTTGAAAAAGTAAGATGATTTTCTCTGGATTTTATACAATATTCTTATAAAGAATTAAAAACAGAGTTGTTTTCTATCATAATTTCACATTCTTTTAAGTAAGAATTACTTTTTCAATGACTGAAGAGCTTTTATTAATACTTAATTCTTTTTTACACTTTTTATTAACTGATTTAAGTTGCACACTTGTTATGTGAGAAGAATTGAATAATTTAGAATAAAATTGAATAGTTTTAATCAATTTCTCTGTAAAAAATTGACATATTTTTTATCAGTTTTTCTCTCAAAAACTGTTATATTATCTGATTTATTATCAATTGATATTATACTTTTTCTCACTGTATCTCAAGAAAGAGACTGTAAAGATTTTATTAATTTATCTTAAAAATCAATTTTAGTTTATTAGATTCTCTTTAAAAATTTAATCTAGTTACTAAACTAGTGTGAAAAAAATCAGATATTTTATATATAAAAGTCTTTCATTCTTCTTTTGAAACAGTCTGACTAACTTTGCAATTGAAAATGAACTAATAAACCTCTCAATTGAAACAGTCTGATCAACTTTTCATTTGAAAATAAACTGATAAATCTCTCAATTGAAACAGTCTGATCAACTTTTCATTTAAAAATAGATTAATAAATCTCTTAATTAAAACAGTCTGATCAACTCTTTATTTAAAAATAGACTGATAAATCTCTCATTTAAAATAGTCTGATCAACTTTTTATTCAGAGAGTAAAATGAGTTCAAAAATACACTCAGCTAATATGAAAAAAAGATACTTTCTCAGATGCTATCTCTGAGATTGAAATTCTGAAGAGAAGAAAGAAGAAAGAAATAGAGCAATAATAAGTTCTTAAAAGACAAAAACTTAAAAAAGCAAGTAAAATTCTTGAAAAACAGTGTCTAAGTGAGATGAATAAAGAAGTTCTGTTAATTCTTCATACTCAGACTAGATAACTACAGAAGATAATTAAGTTCAAACTTGAGATTTTAAATACAGTTCAAAAGATATTGAAAATTTCTAGTATAATTACTAACTCTTTATCTTACTCTTCTTCTCTATCTACTTCTTCTTCTTTTTCTTTCAATTAGAAGAAAATATATGCTTAAGCAGCTGAATTTACTGTCTCTAAATCTGCTATCTCAAAACCTGCTCAAAATTCTGAGAAAACTGAGAAAAATACTGCTCATGCTTCTATTCATAGAAAAGTAGAGAAAAAAATGCAAAAAGAGAAAAACTTTCAAATCTTCAGAAATAGAAGACTTATTCTCAAAGTCTTAAATCAGAATATCTTATAGAAAAATAAGTTAAACTCAAATCTTATTTTCAGAATTAGAAATGAAATTAATTAATAGTTCTTTTCTCAGTTAATAACTGAAATTGAAGTTTAAAAATCAGTTATAGCTTTAATGAAGTTATTCTTCTTTGAAAATTTCATCATTCTGATTACAATACCTGAATTCAGTGCAGAATTCCTCATTCAGAATAAGAATCTCTGAAAATCAGTAATAGAATCTTTGTTAAACTTAATAATTCTATCTAAAAGAGATGAAAAGTGAGATAAATTCATTCTTTATAATATTTCAGTTGAAATTTTTAACTGTGAAGAAGAAATACTACTTCTCAAAAATGAATTAAGAAGAATACAATTCTATTCAACTGAGAAAAGAGTCTGTATAGTTAAATTCAATTAAGTTTAGATAAAGTAGAAGAAATGCCTCTATTCTGAGATATATAAAGATACTTAAACAATCAAAGATCTCTGAAGTAAGAGTAGCAGGTTTAAAAATAAGAGTTCATGAATATAAAGACTCAAGAATGAATCTCAAAGCTCAAACACAGTGTTCAAACTATCAAGAATATGAATACTTTATAATCTCTTATTTTAGAGACTCAAAATATGTATTCTATACTAGAGATCATAAAACTAGTGAGTGTAAATGTAAAATATGCTTAAAAAGAGATGAAATATATTAATACACTCTGCTTAAATACTCTAATTATAAATAAAAACATGCATCTAGCTCAAAAGAATGCATGTTTACTTCAAGAACTCAAAAGAACTTAAGAAAAGATTAAGCTCAAAGTCAATCTAGAACTGAAGAGAATAGTTAAATCAGTAAATCTATAACTGTAAGCTTAAAAAGAAGAAACTCTCAATTATTTAAATCTTCAAACTTCAATTCTTCAGTTAAATATAAATAGAATTTGAATTCTTAAACTTCTGTTAAGATTAGAGAATTGAGAAATGAATCTGATAATAAACTAGATAGAATATAAGCAGTTAAAATTCCTGTTTTTTAAAATAGTTATAATCTACTATCTGATGATAGTGATTAGATTCTACTCTATCTTTACTCTCTTTTAGTATGAATATACAACAAAAGTAATAAAAAAAGTTTAAAACTCTTCAAAAATCACATTTATTTAAAATAATATAAATAGAAACTCAAATTGTATTCATTCTTATCTTTAAATTATATTTAAATAAAAAGTTGATTTTATACTTCTTCAGAAACTGAATTTTAATACTGAGTAAAAATACATCATTTCTCATTCAAGCTACTACTGCTTTCTATCTTAAAAGTTTGAGATAAAGTCAAGAGTGATGATTTATGAAAGAAAGAGATTAAGATATTAATTTAATCTAAGATTTAATATTATGTCTAACTCTGATATTCTAGTGAGTGATATTATAGATAAAGAGAATAAGTTTAATACTATACAGCTTATAAATATCTATAATGAAAAGTTATTAAAGAAAACTATCAATATCTGAATAATTAATAGAGAATTTTTAAACATAACTCTGTTAAAAAACTCTATAATTGTGGAAGATTTCAATACATATTATCTCTGATAAAATTCAGAATGTAAAAGAGCAGTAAGAGTAGATAAATGTAACATGACAGAGCCGAAGTGATGACTAGTCAGTGGTGTTACATAGAGGTAGTTGTTTGAAAAGCTGTATAAGTAAGCTTGACTATCTTGCTTGAATAGTGAGCTTGTGAGCTACAGAGTTATTGTGAGAATATCACAGATATAATACTTAGTATACTAAGAAGATTGTATGAGAAATACAGTAACTCTTATATATATTTCAGTAGAAGAAAAATGAATCACTGACTTCTTTGATAAAGAGTCAGCATCTAGCTATTCTATATAAACAATGAGTGAATACTCTTCTTTCATTTCATGAGCAAGAATAGTCTGAGTGATATCTCAGTGATATCTCACTATTAAGAAAGAGTAATCTGCTGATTCTATATAGAAGCAGAGTTCTTATATTTATCAATTGAATCTTTCTATAATATATCTGAATAATGTTATAGAGTGATTGAAAACCAGTTTGAACAGTCTATGAGATGAATGAAATTATTTGTAGAGAAGTGATAAGCTGTGCAGAATCATAGTGAGGTCTTAGCATAATCAGAGATATGATAATACTCTTCTCTTTAAGAGCATAGTTCTGATACTCTTAAGATTACTAGATTAGAAATTATCTTTGTTATATAGCAATGATTATCAATTGATTTAACAGCACATGTGCTGTATATAATATAAAGAAATAGATGAGTTTTTCTACTAACTGTGTAGATCTTTCTTTCTCATCTCTGTTCAAATTAAATATGTGATAAGTGAGTTTCTTATATATCAATTTGAAATGTGAAAAATATAGTTAATAAGTGACTTACAGATCTCTCATCATATTCTGTTCTATATATGAAATTCTTTATAAAAGTGATATGTTTTAGAGACAAAGCTAACAGTAGTGATAGAATTTTTTAAAAAGATCTTCTCTCTCTGTAACTTATTTTTCTTCTCTCTCTCTTCATCTATAATAGTGAGTGTATGAGAGTATTGTTCTTGAAAGATAATAAGAGACTTATTCTGACACTTTCTAGTAATTAAATATCTTTGTGATATGGCTGCAGCCTTCATAACTGTTAAGAAACCTCAATTGAAGACAGAGATAACAGTGTTAACAGACTGCAAAAGCATCACTCTCATTATTATATCTTCTTCTTCTTCTTCTTCTACTTCTCTTATAGCTGTGACAGTAGTCACTGTGTCTAGTAGTGAAGTGTTATCTCTTCTATCAGTCAGCTCATCTGTATTCAGTCTATTCTCTGTCTCTCTCATCACTGTTGTAACACCACTTCTTCTTCCAGTTAATACAGTGATGTATGACCTCATATAATTATTTAAAGAGAAGCTTGAGAAGAGCTTGATTTCAGAAACAGTAACTCTGAGAAGCTTAATTCATAGTTTCTCTTCTATGACATATCTAAGCTCTGCTCAGAATACTGCTGAGTTAAGTCTACAGAGTTCTGCAGTTTCTTTATCTTCTCTTTATAAGAAGACTTCAGTGCAGTCTCTGATCAACACTGTCACTTATCTACACTATATTAAGCAGCTGAAGAAAGAGAGAATCTTATACACTTATCTCTTCTCTCACTCTCATTGTTTCTGTTATATCTGTAATAATAACTTCTATCTCTCTGTAGATAGTATCTACTCTACAAGAAGATATTATGTTGATTCTGATAAGAAGCTCAGGTGTTCAAGCAGTACAGAGTGAGAGTCTCAGAGCTTCAAGTATTAACAGATTCTGTCAAGACTGAGAAGATCTCTCTTACTTATCTGTAAAAGAAGATAAAAGTGTGAATCTCTGAGATAAAAAAACACCTCAGAATGACTGACTCTAAGAAGAGATCAGTCAGCACTACTGTTGAAAGTGTCACAGAGATCAATTACTGATTAGAGAGAATCTTACTTCAATTGAAGCAGATGACTGAGATGCTTTATAAGTTAGTAAGTTAATACTTCATGCATTTCTGCAGCATCACAGTGCTAACTTCTCAGTAGACAAAGATGCTGATATCAGAGACTTCAACAGTGAAGAATAAGTTTGATGAGAATATGATTATTGATAAGTAGGCTCTGAGATTTCTTCTTTTTACTTTTTCAGCAGGCTGCAGTCTCATTAGAATAGCAGTAGTCTGTGAGTTAATAATATCAATCTTTGTTGATTTCAAATATCTCTTTCTTTTCTTATTAACTGCTTTAGGAATTTTACACTTGTATAGTCTCATTAAACTTCTAAAAAACTCTTTGAGAGAAAATAGAAGAAGAGTGCTATAGAGTTTACAAGATACTAGCTCATCACTATAAGATCATCTCTAAAAAACTCTTTGAAAAAAATGAGAAGTCTTAAATAACATTTCTTACTCAATGTGTCTGATGTGTAATAAGACAGTCTCTACTAGTTATCTCATAGCTTGTAATCTCTTTCTCAGTATTTTTCAAATGCTTAAGCAGTTTTTATAAATTCTCTGATAATGAATAATCTTCTTATTTAACAAGATATTGAAGCTTATTATAATGTATTCACTTATTCAATATTTTCTTTATAAGATATTCAGTATCACTCTCAATCTCAATATTATCTGACTGAGATGACTTCACTCTGAGATATTACTTATAGAGCTTTAAATAGAAAATGTGAAAAATAAAATAAATTGATTTCAATTCTGAGAGTAATTTTAACTTATATATCTGCTTACTCATTACTCTTATTACTAAGAAAGATTCTAGCTATCACTCACTGAGTTTCTTATATCATCTTATTATCTTAATATTCTTTGCTAAAAGTAGTACTTGATTCTCTATCAAGAACTTTATTGAAAGATATTTTCAATTACAGTATTTTATCTACTACTTCTGAATATGATGAATACTTTTCACTGTCTTCTTATGAATTTTATTCAAAAGTTTCAATCTCACTTTTACTTCTGATACTGAGAGATACTCTGTTCTCTGTATCTGTTTAATATTCTGACTATCTATTCTTCTCTTTGAAACATTATCTGCAATGTTACTGAATAATGAAGAATTATATTCATAATAAGTATAGAAAGAAGATATCTTTAAGATTACATTCTTTACATTATTATACATGAATTCAGTGATTAGAAGATGTTTAAATCAATCATTCTAATAATATAAACAGAATACTTAAAGATGCTGTTTTAATATCTGATTCTGATATTCAGTCTGATCATCTGTCTGTGAATGAAATACAGTACTGAGAAGATATCTTATTTTAAGATAATAGTAAAAGACTGATTAGTATTTACTGATGAAGAGAAATTCTTAATCTGTTATTAATAACTTCAGAGTACTATGATTATAAATAATAATATCTAAAATAGATCAGTCAATTCAGAGGCTTTAATCTTTTTATAAATAGAGATATATTTAGTTATCTTTATAAAGTAATTAATAATGATCAAAATTAAGTTATATTCTTTAACTCTTATTAACTTCAGTAGATTAACTATGAAATTCATTGATAGATTCTGCTATAAGCTCTTTGAAACAGATAGTGATATTAACTTACTGTATTACTTATACTGTGAAATCTTTATTCTTTAATAGATATTATAAGTCTTAATATACTCTTTGAC